>NC_051181.1:6115301-6275300 GCF_013339695.2 Rhipicephalus sanguineus
GGAATTTCTTCAGAGCAAGTATCCCACTGCGTTTGACACCAAAATGGTGACATGCTGCGGAGCTGGGAGCCGTAGTGAAGAAGAAGCTTGACCGAAGTCATGGGTGACGCCGTGACGGGTCAGCTGAGGCTGCTAAGCGCAAATTTTCGGGTCGGCGTACTGAAGCTGTTTCAATGAGTATCACATTGAAAAATGGGACGTGGTTCACATTTTGCGTACTCTAGTGAATAGCGGGAAAAAAAGATGCAATTTTTCTCATTTACAACCGCTGAGCCCTGATGACCTAATTTGATGACATGTCTGTAATTCATTAATAATTGCACCACTGGCTCAATTTTCGTTTGTGTCTTCTGAGGTCAACTATTAGGAAAAACAAGCACAAAAAATGTCAACGACCAAAATAAAAAATCCAGGGCTGAAAGGGTTAAGGAGAACACTAACTTTGGCTGCCCTTGCTGTAAGAAAATCAGCATACAATTCCATTGTCCTACAAGTCTTAGTCTATGCTGCTGTAATATGGGACCCCTATACGAAAGGTAATATTCTGAAACTAGAAAATGTCCAATAAACAGACATACCGTCCATCTAAAGGATTTTTGACGCAGTTCAGTACGTGGACTGCAAGGTCGCGCTAACCTGACGCCGTTAGCCGAAAGAAACCGCTCGTCACGATTAAAATTCTATGTCAGTTAATTAAGGGACACTATAACATCAACGTTAGTGAATGGATTTCGTTCTCATCCGGTTATTCAACGCGCCAAAGGCGTGAATTACCAATCACTCCTTTACGTTCTCGTAAGGACTGTATCAAGTATTCTTTTTTCCCACGAACAGTCACAGATTGGAATAACTTGAGCAGTACCATCTTTCGAGAACATTCTTTTACGGCATTTTCATCCTTTCTTGATGGCTAAACGTAATGAGTTATTTTTCGTATATACTGTGTGTGTTACACCTCCGTTGCCTGTTGTTTTGTTTCATTTACACATTTGAAAAATGTTTTTCTACGTAATTCAGCGTGGACTTGTTGTCTTTAGTATGTGTGTGCGTGTTGTAAATTATTGTAATCATCTTCCTGTATACACATATATTTTAGTGCCATTATGATATATTTTCTTCATGTATTGTATGCCACCCTGCCAACACCCCGGAAAGGGTTGCAAAGGCAGTAAATAATTAAAAAATAAAAGGTAATCTGAAAACAAAAGGAATAGGTATATAAAGAACTCAGAAAGAAAACACAAGTTGCGGTAGTATGTGCGGCAATGTAGCGACAATTACGTTAGATGATGCACAACGAAAAGACGCAAGAAAAAAATGCACTATGAAAGGCGACAGCTCATTACACAATAAAATGACACAATAATATACGAACAATGTAATAACAGGACGAACGCGACATAAGACGGCCATTGAAAAGAAGTATTTAACGTAAAGTTGCACACAAGTAACAATAAAGAACAACCAAAAGACCAGGCATGTGTAGCGTACTCGCCCCAAGGAGGAGCGAAAAGCAAAGTCCTACACTCCTTCAAGTATGGGCAAGAACTAATTTATTTTCTAAAAAAAACAGGCTTCGAAAGGGACAACACAAAAGGGGCGTGGCTGCGTATCGCCCGCGGCACGCCGGAGATAACGTGAGGCATGTTGACCGCGTATGCGCCGTGCGCCTCTGTGTAAGATTGGTATGCGCACACAAATAAAAATTATCACAATCGCCGGCGTCAGCGTCCGCTACAAGCCCCCCCCCCCCCCTAGACCGCGGAGCAAGGGGAAAAAAACAAGCAAAAGTGGGAGTTAGTCCATGAGGTGAGCCGGTTTCACGCGGTCGAGGGAAACGACGTCCTCTCTTTCGCGAACACGAATGATCACAGTTTCGTGCGACCGCGACAGCCCACGGAAGGGCCCGTCGTAGGCAGGAGTCAACGGCGCATTCACTGTGTCCCGTCGCACGAACACATGAGTTGCCGCAATCATGTCTGGGAATGAAAACACTCTTTGGTTGCGGCTGACGCATGGTGTGTTGGGTTGCAGGTGCTCTAACCAGGAATGTAGCCTTTCCATACGTTCTGAAGGTGTCGGCGTAGGGCTTGGTTTCTCACCAAATAATTCTCCCGGTAGTCGGATGGTAGAGCCGAACAGCATTTCAGCTGCACTGAATCCGAGGTCTTCTTTTATCGCGGTACGCAGGCCCAGAAGAACGAGAGGGAGCTTCTCCACCCAGTGCTCTCTATCCAATTTGGCCGTTAAAGATGCCTTCAGTTGACGGTGTACACGCTCCACCATTCCATTGCTCGCTGGGTGGTAAGCCGTAGTGCACTGGAGCCGTGTTCCCAGGAGCCTTGCCAGCGCAGAGAATAGGTTGCTCTGGAATTGTTGTCCACGGTCGGTCGTTATCCGCAGTGGGCAGCCATAGCGTGATACCCATGCGGCCACAAAGGCCTGTGCGACGGTCCCGGCTGCGATGTCCAGAATCGGCGTCGCCTCAGGCCACCGTGAGTAGCGGTCGACACATGTGAGCAGGTATCTGTAACCCTGGGAAGGAGGAAGAGGTCCTACCAAGTCCAAGTGGACGTGGTCGTAACGACACTCTGGTGGCCTAAATGCTTGGAGTGCTGTGCGCGTGTGACGAGTCACCTTGACTGCTTGACATGTTCGGCGCGTCTTCACCCAGCGTCGAACGTCGGCGTTAATGCCTGGCTACACAAAGCGGTCCGTGACGAGCCTCTGTGTCGCGCGGATTCCTGGGTGGCTGAGTTCGTGAAGGCTGTCAAACACTTCACGCCGAAACTCGGCGGGGACGAAGGGTCTTGGAGATTTCTGCGACGCGTCGCATATGACCATAGTCGTTGTGTATGGTAGTGGGATCTCTGCGAGCACAAGTGACAGTGGATCCTGCCGCATCACGGTTAGCTCTGGGTTTTCCTGCTGGGCGGCGGCTAATGCCTCAAAGTCGACGGACGCTGAAACGGAGTCGATACGGGAGAGTGCGTCGGCTGCTTGATTTTCGATCCCCGCTATGTAGCGGATGTCCGTCGAAAATTCGGAACTGAAAGAAAGTTGACGCAGTTCTCTTTCCGAATATGAGGAACTGCTGTTCTTGAACGCATATGTCAGGGGCTTGTGGTCCGTTAAAATGTGGAAAGTGCGACCTTCGAGGAAGAAACGGAAGTGCTTTACGGAGCAATAAATGGCCAGCATCTCTCTCCCAAAGGTGCTGTAGCGCACTTCCGCCTGTTTCAGCCGTTTCGAAAAGAAACCTATCGGTTTCCAGTCCTTGCCGTCGTATTGTTGCAACGCTGCTCCCACTGCCGTCGTTGAAGCGTCAACCATGAGCCGCGTCGGCGAGTCGGAAAGCGGGTGCATCAGAACTGTTGCGGAGGCAAGCTGAGTTTTTGCGTCCTGGAAGGCTTTGTCTAGCTCCTCTGACCAGTGAAACTCGGGTGTTTTCTTGGTGTCCCGGCGCAGAAAATCAGTTAGCGGCTGTAGAATGTGTGCACAGGATGGGATGAAGCGCCTATGAAAGTTGATCAGCCCGAGAAACTCACGCAACTTGCGGAAAAAAGTAGGTGTGGGAAATTCCCTGCTTGTACCCGTGATTCGAGCGGCAAGATGCGTTGCGGGGTGATTCGATGACCTAGGAAATCTAGTGCTTCTACACCAAATATGCATTTTTGGGCCTTTAAAACCAGACCGTGCTCGTCAAGACGCTTGAGAGGAGCCGCAGCTGATTTTCTTGCTCTTCCGGCGTTTTGCTGGCGACCAAAAGGTCTTCTAAGTAGACGAAGACAAAGAGCAGTCCGCGAGTGACCTCATTCATGAAACGCTGGAACGTTTGTGCCGCGTTCTTCAGTCCGTACGGCATACGAACAAATTCAAAGAGGCCGAAAGGTGTTGTGACGGCCGTCTTTGGGATGTCGCTTGGTTCTACTGGAATCTGGTGATAAGAGGCCATCAGATCCAGCTTAGTGAAGATGGTCGTTCCCGCGAGGCGAGCGCTGAAATCATGGATGTGAGAGAGAGGATATTGGTCGGCCGTTGTCGCAGCATTGAATGCCCGATAATCACCGCAAGGCCGCCAGTCACCAGGCTCTTGTTTTGGCACCTTGTGCAGCGCAGAAGACTAGTTGCTGGAAGAAGGTCGAATAATGCCGAGCTGGAGCATGTGGTCGAACTCACGACGGGCGACTTCGTGTCTTTGTCCAGCGAGCCTCCTAGGTCTAGCGGTGACGGGCGGTTCGGTGGTGACAATGTGATGCGTCACCTTGTGCTGATTGGCAGTTCGGTGTTCCGAGGTTTGGTGATTTCAGGGAATTCAGCCAGAATCTTTTGAAAGTTTGACTCTGTGTGGAAAGTGTAATTGCCTCATGAGGACAGGTCAGACTTCAGTCCGACAACAGCGAGCGAAGTGACGTTGTCCTTGAGACGACGATCGCGAACGCTAACCTCAAGATTGAAGTGGCTCAGAAAGTCCGCTCCCAGGATGGCCATGCTGACGTCGGCCACAACGAAGAGCCATCGATATGTGCGCCTGAGTCCGATGTCTATTGTCATTGACTGAACTCCATATGATGCAATAGTAGTATTATTGACAGCAATTAGGCTGGAAATCCACTTGCCGCGTCGGTGATGTTGAGCTGTTGCTGGTAGGATAGATAGCTCAGCTCCGGTATCGACAAGGAGGCGTGTGCCGGTGATGCGGTCGACAACGAAGAAGAGGTGGCTTGAGCGATGGCCCGTGTCACATTCTGACGTTAGCGACTGGCCGGTGCGTTTCCCGTCCACGAGCATGGTTGGGTGCAGCGAGTGGCTTGCTCTCTGAAACGGCGGTAGTACCAGCAGACGCTCTGCTCTGCCTCGCTTGAGTGGCCGCGGTGCTGCGGACTTCGAGTACGGGACGACGAACGATGCCGTTGTTGATTATTTGCACGTTCCGGGCTGGGTCAAGGAACCGAGGAAGAAGACTAGCGCGAGAGCACTAGCGGCGGAGACGCTCAGAACTGAAAGCAGAGCGCTTCCACACGCAGCTCAAATAAAAGTATATTTTACCTTGTGCCTTTATGACGGAGTTGAGTCTGATCGCAGTGCCTGGAACGCCATCGTTTAAACAATTGGTGCCGAAACCCGGGATTGAAAGCCAGGAAACAGCGGACGGCTACCAGTCAACTGCACAGGCATGGACCGACTGAAGTCGAAGCGGACGTCGCGGCGAGCACGGAACACGAGGATTATAAACGAGGCAAGTGCTCTTCTCGCTAACGACTCTGCATCTTATGACCAGCTCAATTCAATATATGACAAGCTGAAGGCTAACAACGACGAGCTTCAGAACTTGAACAACGAGATCGAGCAGCATATTCCCGACGAAGAGTTCGAGGCCGAGTATAACGCCGTCCTGGAATATGAAGATAATGCGACGCGAACTCTCGCAGAGATTCTCAGTAAAAAAGATCGCATGCTACAGTCGTCGAGACTAACCGAAGGAACGGTCGCCCAAACGGTCGCAGCACCATTAGACGCAACTGGAGTCAGATTGCCTACACTGACAATAGCTCCTTTCGCTGGAGACCTATGCAAGTGGACGGAATTTTGGGAACAGTTCGACCACATTGTTCACAGTAACGTCCGAATCACTGCAACAGAGAAGCTCCATTACCAACGACTGTATCTCACAGGAGATGCTGCATCACTAATTGCGGGACTTCCGACGACTGAGAAATGCTACAACGACGCCATCATCATGCTACAGAAGCGCTTTGGTGACAAGAAGCGCCTGGAACAAGAGTACTTTGCTAAACTACGGATGTTGACCCCTGTTCGTTCATCAAATGACACGAAAGCCCTACGCAACTTGTACGACCACGTTCTCGTCAATATCCGCGGACTCGAGACTCTGGGTATGCACAAGTCATCCTTCTCATCTATGCTCTGCGACATTCTACTGCGTGCTCTTCCACGGGACATAGTCGTTCAGTATCATCGGTCGTGTGCCGTCCAGGTGGCATGTGACTCGAGAAGTGATGCTACACCCGTGGGACTGGATGGTCTGCTCAACTTCCTGGGCATTGAGCTGGAAAGATTAGAGAAGAGCGATTTCAATGACGCTGGAAGACGAGAATTCGGAACAACGCCCGCGGCAAGTCAGTTGACGTATTCTCGCCGTGGCAAACCTACGTCATCTGTGCTTCACAGCAACGCGGCAAGGGAACCAAAAAAGGACAACTGCGTCTTCTGCTCGTCCAGTCAATACAAATCTGAACTGTGCACAGCTGAGTTACCACTGACGCAGAAAAAAGAACTACTGTCCAATGACAAGAGGTGTTTCCGCTGCACCACCAAAGGACATCGGGCACGGGACTGGAAAAGGAAGATCTCCTGCTCGAGATGCCAAGCGCGACACGCTACAAGCATGTGTGATCCCTACAGGTGTTCGCGGAAGACAGACTATGTCAACAAGAACGACGGAAAAACTACGACAGTCTGCGCATCACTTGGAAAACGACCACCAAATGAAGGTTCCATCGCTTGCGTCTTTCTCTAGACTTTCCGAGCATGGGCCATAAATGATGACACGTGTCGCTACATACGAGGAGCTTTTGATGGCGGCAGTCAGAGGACCTTCATAACTGAAGCCTTGTCCAAGCACCTTCAGCTGAAAAGTGTGGGAACTACTCGGATAGCACTCAACACTTTCGCGAATGCATCAGACCAAGAGGCTAAGAGGCGTCGGATCGTCGAACTGCGACTGCGGAGTCAGTTTTCCGACCAGGAGATAGTCCTAGCAGCAATAGAGATCCCACACATCTGCCAGGACATCGAAGAGAAAACAATGGACGCAGCCTTCGTCGCTTCTTTCAAGAAGCTTGGAAAGGATGTCGCCGATGAGCTGATACACCCATCTGTCATAACGAACAATGGTATCAGCGTACTGATCGGTTCCGATCAGATGTGGAAAATATTGACCGGCGAAGTTTCAAGATGCGAAGGCAACGAATCCTTGATTGCAGTGAACTCCAAGTTTGGATGGACCTTCCAGGGGAGCACATCGCACTTGATGTCTTAAACAACAGCTACACGAATGATGGTGTGCGTGCTCAAAGTTCAAGCTACCGATTCCGAAGAGTTTCTGCGTTCCATTTGGAAACTTGAGAACATAGGAATTACAGACACGATAGGCAAGCTTCCTGAAACGAGCAAGACCATGATACAATTTGAGAAAATCATCAGCTTTCGCAACGGAAGATATGAAGTCGCCCTCCCTTGGAAGGATGGATTCGAGCTTGCAAGCAACAGGCAAGTCGCCATTACTCGACTAGAAAAGCTTGTCAACCGTCTCAGCGCCAAGAAGGGACTGTTCGAAACGTATGACCGTACCATAAGAGAGTACTTGCGGGCAGGACACGCTGAAGTCGTCAGTGACGCACCTTCTGACGTGACAAAGTTATATTATATGCCGCACAAGGAAGTCATACGTGAACAAGCGCTGACCACGAAATTTCGAGTGGTGTTTGACGCTTCGTCACATGCCAAAGGATGCGAGTCACTTAACGACTGCCTTGAAAAAGGTGACAACTTGTATCAAGACCTCGTGCAAGTTTTGCTACGCTTCAGAATGCACCCGGTGGCAATGATCGCAGACATCGAAAAGGCATTCCTTCAGATTTCGATACGAGAAGAAGACAGAGATGCTTTCCGCTTTCTCTGGTTCGAAGAAGGAGATTTATCCAAGGCCAAGTTACAAGAGTGGAGGATGACACGAGTACCTTTTGGAGCCACATGTAGCCCATTCTTGCTCACAGCTACCATTCTTTACCACGTCAAAAGAGCAACGGCTGCCATGGCACAAACAGCACAAACTCTTTCTGAGTCTTTCTACGTAGACGACTTAGTCACTGGTGCCGATACAGAAGAGGAGGCCGCTAAACTTTGCCGAGAAGCGCAAACAATAATGAAATCGGCAGGCATGACACTGCGCAAGTGGACAACAAATTCAGAAAAGTTGATGCGAACTCTTGAATGTCAGCAAGAGTCTACCAATAACGAAATAATCGTCCTTCACGAAACATCCTTCAAGGTCCTGGGTCTGGTGTGGTATCCTGGAAGAGACGAATTCAGCTTTTCGGTTGGAAATTTACTCAGATTTATGGCAGCACAGAGGGACACAAAGAGATTTGTCTTGCAGGCAGCATCAAGAATATTTGACCCATTGGGACTTGTCGGGCCATATACCATTGCCATACGAATATTATTCCAGAAGCTGTGGACACGAGGGATCAGCTGGGATGAAGTACTACCTAATGACCTGCAAAAGGAATGGCATGATTGGGTCATCCAACTACCCCAACTGCAAGCCGTTGCTGTTCCCCGCTATCTGTGTGGCGGAGGCAGGATGCACAACGTGCTTCAAGTACATGTCTTCTGTGACGCCAGTCCAGCAGCATACGGAGCAGCAATATACGTCGTGCCAAGTCCTGAGAAGCCGACGTTGTTCATTGCAAAGTCACGTGTAGTACCCGTTAAGGAGACGACGCTGCCGCGATTGGAGCTTTTGGCTGCCTTAATCGGCTCAAGAATGTTGGCCTACGTAAAGAGTGACTTGAAAAGTGTTCAAATTGACTAGACGATGTGGACGGATTCAGTGATCGTGTTGTCATGGATAAAAGGTGACGCCACGAAATGGAACCAGTTCGTAGCCAACAGAGTCAATGAAATCAGGTGCAAAACAGATTCATCAAAGTGGAGATACTGCCCTGGGACGGACAACCCGTCTGACCTGCTCACTCGTGGTGTGACGCTCAAGAAACTGCTGTGCAACTCTAAATGGTGGCATGGTCTTGAGTGGCTACACAGACCTATGTCCGAATGGCCGCTACAGTTCAACGAACCAGACATAGAGGAAGCCACACAAGGTGAAGTCGCAGTAGTACACGTTGCAGTAGTAAATCGCTTCTCAAGTCCAATCATCGACATTCAACGGCATAGCAGGCTTCAGCGCCTACTCAGAGTCACTGCTTGGGTGTTCAGATTCACCGACCGCTGCAGGAAGAGGACAGATCAAACTGGACATCTCCTGGAAGCAGAAATCTCGAACGCTGAACGGTATTGGATCAGACGTACTCAAGAACAAGGCTTTCCTGCAGAGCTCACCGGTTTGTCCAAGGGTCAACCAGTAGAGTCCTCATCCCGAATCGCTGAGCTACGCCCTTACCTAGACACAGACGGAGTTCTTCGGGTTGGAGGCCGCTTATCGCTTATGCATTCCACGCAAGACGTTAAGCATCCAATCATACTGCCGTCAAGCCACCACTTTTCGGCACTTTTGGCGAACAGAGCCCATCTTCAAATCCTACATGGAGGCGTTAGGGACACGCTTACACAGCTTCGAGAACGCTACTGGATTTGCCGAGCTCGCACTTTGGTGAAGAGAGTGTTGCATGACTGCAACGTATGCAAGCGCTTCAATGTGGGCCCAGGAAAAGCTGAGACTGCTCCAATGGCAAGCCATCGACTGTCACCGACGAACCCGTTTGAAGTGGTAGGAGTCGACTTCGCCGGCCCCCTTTATGCCAGTAAGGAAACATTTTGGAATCGGTGGCAAAAGGAATACCTGTTGCAACTACGATCTGCGCACTGTACTGACACCAGATCAACCAAAGCAGTGAAACAAGGGGACGTCGTGCTCGTGCATGCTGACAACGCGCCACGCCAGCTATTGAAGCTTGCAAGGGTCATGGAAGTGTACCATAGTGCCGACGGCCTCATTCGTTCCTGCAAGATGAAGTTGCAAGGAGGTCTTCTTGTGATCAGGCCGACACAAAGACTCTACCCGCTTGAATGGCGTACCTGACTTAGGCGGGCCGGGAATGTTGATTATTTGCACATTCCGGGCTGGGTCAAGCAACCGAGGAAGAAGACGAGCGCGAGAGCACGAGCGGCGGGGACGCTCAGAACTGAAAGCAGAGCGCTTCCACACGCAGCTCAAATAAAAGTATATTTTACCTTGTGCCTTTATGACGGAGTTGAGTCTGATCGCAGTGTCTGGAACGCCATCGTTTAAACACCGTGCAGGACGGTATTTGTTGGACAGGGCGAGGTTTCCTACTGCTGCAGCCAGTCGGTTAACTCTGTCCTCGAAGCGACCTAACCGGCCTGCATGTTCGGACATTCCCGCTGCAACAATAGGCATTTTTGATGGCTCGGTGCAGTCGGTTATGCGGTCGGTGAGTTGAGCCAGACGACCGAGAGCCACGTCGTCCGAGCCAGCGAGTATCATCCGTGTTGACTGTGGCAGTCTCTGCAAAACCAACTCGCGAAGCAATGGCTGCTGACGCTCCTCTGACGCTTGTTGGCCCAGCAGCTGACGCATTCGGTGGAGAAGTTGCGAGGGACGCTTGTCACCGAGCTCTTCCTGAGACAGGAGTTGTTCCAGCCTGCTCTGTTCTGACACCTCAAGACGTTTCAGGACGATGCTTTTTAGTTTGTCGTAGGGATTCTCCGATGAAGGGGAGGCGAGCACTTCGTCTATGGCATGAGCGATGTCAGGTGGCAGTGCTGCAACGACGTGGAGGTATTTCGAATCCTGCGATGTGATGCGTCGAAGCTGGAAGCGGGCCTCGACTTGGCTGAACCACACCCTGGGGGTTTTTGGGCAAGAAATGAGGAAGCTTTAACCGAGGCGTTGGTTGTGGATGAGCTTGAAGTGCCTTCCTCGTCTGACATGGCTGCTGTTTTTCCAAACGTCGCGGGTCGCCACTTTGTAGCGTACTCGCCCCAAGGAGGAGCGAAAAGCAAAGTCCTACACTCCTTGAAGATTGGGCAAGAACTAATTTGTATTCTAAGAAAAACAGGCTTCGAAAGCGACAACACAAAAGGGGCGTGGCTGCGTATCTCCCGCGGCACGCCGGAGATAGCGTGAGGCATGTTGACCGCGTATGCGCCGTGCGCCTCTGTGTAAGAATTGGTATGCGCACACAAATAAAAATTATCACGATCGCAGGCGTCAGCGTGCGCTACACATGTAATAGCTATGGTTTGGAGGAATATGTAAACAAATGTGCTGTTAGTAGATTCCACAAGTTTTGTTCGTTACTTTTGGAAGGGTATATATGTCAATTATATTTTGTTACGCGTATAGTTGCAGTTTTCAAAATATATTTACAACACGCAAGGGGTGTTGCGTAGACGCACTATGACCAGTGCAACGCCATCGATCCAAACCCGAGACACTTCAACTTCGCCTTCGGTTAGTAGTGTCCTCTAGTGCACAGTGGCACAAACACCTATGTGGCATTAACTCCTGGGGGCAGAAGCATCGTCTCTGTGCATCTGATCGGTGTACGTGACGTAGGGCTTTAGTCGGGAAACATGCACAGTCTCAGTAGCTGGTGAGAGTGACAAAGGCTTGGGGGTCAGTGGCGAGATATCGTATGTGACTTCGGTTACTTGGCGAAGAACTCGGCAAGGCCCTACGTAGCGCGGCAGCAGTTTTTCACTCAAGCCAACGCGACGTGAAGGCAACCAGAGCAAGACCAGGGAGCCAGGGCTGTAACGCACGTCCCGGTGATGGCTGTCGTACAGGCGCTTTTGGTCGGCCTGAGACGCCAGGAGCCGATCACGGGCAACGCGACGTGCCGTCGCCACGCGAACGATCACGTCGTGAGTGTAGAATGTGGTTGAGTTTCCCTCTGAGGGAAGTAGTGAGTCGAGGGGCAAGAGCGAGTCACGGCCATACAGCAAATAGAACGAGGAATAACCAGTAATGTCGTGACGCGACGATCGGTAAGGTGCAGTCCCAATCTCGGTGATCCTCAGACATGTAACATGTCCGTAAGTGTACGGTTCAAGCGCTCTGTACGGTCCGAGGATGGTAAGCGGTGCTGAACTTATGGGACGTTGCACAAGAGCGGAGAAGGCCATCGACAACTTTCGAAAGGAAACAGCGACCTCGATCGCTTAGCAGCTGACGAGGAGCACCATTGTGGATGATGACTTGATGGAGGAGGAAGTCAGCGACATCGGTTGCACAGCTGGTACGGAGGGCTCGCGTGATGGCATAACGTGTGGCATAATCAGTCGGTACGGCCACCCACATGTTACCCGCGGACGACGTCGGGAAAGGGCCAAGGAGGTCCTGAAGAATGGTTTCCTGGGGACAGCTATAGGCTGAAGGTAACCAGCCTGTGGGAAAGGTGGCTTTTTCGGCACTGGCAGAGCTCGCAGGAGGCCACGTAGCGCCGAACAGAGCGGTATAGGCCGGGCCAGAAGAAACGTGTGCGCACGCGATCGTAAGTACGTTAAACACCCAAATGTCCAGCGGTGGGAGCATCGTGCAATTGCGAGAGAATAGATCGTCGCAGATGCTGAGGAACAACGAGAAGCAGTTCAGCACCGTGTGGTGTCAATTGCGTCGATATAGGGTACCGTCGTGCAGAACAAACATACGGAGGGAGCTGTTCCGTTGTTCTGAGGTGAGGCGTTGTATAAATGATCGCAGACATGGGTCACGACGCTGCTCGTCGGTGATGTGTAGGAAGTCGCTGAGCGACAAAACACAGGCATCCGAATCAGTTTCGGCGGTGTTAGGTGGGTCGATGGGATAACGGGTGAGGCAGTCGGCGTCCTTGTGTAGCCGTCCAGATTAGTACGACACAGAAAATGTGAATTCTTGGAGGCGTAAAGCCCAGCGACCGAGGGGTCCCGTAGGGTCTTTGAGTGAGGAGTGGGAACGTAAGGCATGATCGTCTGTTACCACGGTGAACTGTCGACCGAACAAGTATGGGCGAAACGTGGCAATGGCCCAAGCAAGAGCGACCAATTCACGTTCTGTGACCGAGTAATTGCGCTCTGAGGGTGATAGAAGGCGGCTAGCGTAAGCGATTACACGATTCATCTCCCACTGTCGTTGGGACAAAATAGCGCCAATGCCATGGCCACTTGCATCCGTACGAACTTCAGTGTAATCTAATCAGATGGATCAAAATGACCCAGAACGGGCGGATTTAAAAGGCGACTCGTAAGCGTTCAAAATGCCCGAGCTTGCTCTGGTCCCCAACTGAATGGGCTGCCCTTCTTGAGAAGATTGGTGAGAGGACGAGCGATGTCGGCGAAGTTCTCAATAAATCATCTGATGTAGGAACACAGCCCCAGGAAACTTCGGACATCAGCAGAGGTACGCGGAGGTGGAAACTCTCGGACTGCGCGCACTTTGTCGGGATCAGGTTGTATTCGAGTAGCATCCACCAGGTGACCGAAGACTCGTAATTGACGACGACCGAAATGACATTTCGCAGAATTGAGCTGCAGGTCTGCTCGTCGGAAGACGTCAAAGATGGCCGAGAGCCGGTGGAGATGGCTGTCAAACGTCGGTGAAAAAACAATAACGTCATCAAGGTAACATAGGCATGTGGACAATTTAAAACCACGTAGAAGAGAGTCCATCATGCGTTCGAATGTGGCTGGTGCATTACATAGTCCAAAATGCATCACTTTGAATTGGTAGAGAGCATCTGGTGTGACGAAGGCCGTCTTCTCGCGATCTCTGTCATCAACTGCGATTTGCCAGTAGCCAGAACGTAAATCGATCGAATAGAAATAACTGGCACCATGTAAACACTCTAGTGCGTCATCAATGCGCGGAAGCGGGTAAACGTCCTTTTTCGTGATCTTGTCCAGATGACGATAATCTATGCCGAACCTCCAAGTATCGTCCTTCTTTTTTTTACTAAAACGACCGGGGATGCCCACGGACTGGAGGAGGGCTCGATGATGTCCTTAGAGAGCATTTTCTCGACCTCTGTTTTGTATGACGTGACGTTCTGCCACCGACACACGAGAGGGACGCCTATGGATGGGCGGAGCGTCACCAGTGTGGATCGAATGGGTGGCGATGTCGGTTGGACCCAGCGGGTGATCGTCGAAATCAAATATGTCTTCGTGGGACATCAAAACGCGGCGGAGGGCGTCAGCGTAAGAAGGTCGTAGGTCAGGAGCTATCATTTTGGCGAATTTGTCGTTAGATGGCATCGTCGGAGCCGAAAGTTGAGTGAACTCAGATGGTCGTTCATAGCTGAGAGCAGACACTCCGGACTCTTCCAAAGGAGACAACACAGCGAGAGACACACCCTCAGGAAGAGCTGGTGGAGACGAGCCACTGTTCAGGAGAGGAAGCCACGCACGTTTGTTGGTGAGCGTAATGATGGAGCTGGGGAGAGATATGTGGGGCTCAAGAAGGACGTCGTGAAGTGGGGACACGGCATTATTACCATCCCGAAGTGGCTGGCAAGGTGACATGAGCACATTCGTCGCAGCGTCTTGTTGCAGTCGAACAAATTCAGTGCAGCGAAGTCGGGACTGAATATCTGCGGTGTTGTCGGCACAGCACTGGGGTAGCTCAAGCCTCAGAATAACGGTTGAGCAGTCAATAAGTGCAGAGTGAACAGTCAAAAAGTCCATTCCGAGAATCGCCTCGTGAGGGCAGTCCGCAAGTACAGTGAACAGAACTAACGTTGAGCGGTCGGCAATGGTAATACGGGCTGTACACATTCCCATTACGGCTGTTGTGCTGCCGTTGGCTATTCGTACGGCAGGCGACTCGGCGGGCGTTAGCACTTTTCGAAGACGGCTACGAAGGTCGGTGCGCATGACTGACACCTTAGCTCCAGTATCGATGAGGGTTTTAACAGGCACATGGTCAAGAAAAACTTCGATTAGGCTTCGTTTAGGAGCAAGGGTCAACAGAGGTTTTGCAGTCAAGGTCGTCAACGCAGCTTCACCAACAGGGGCTGCATTGGTTAGTTTCCCGAGAAGCGGCCTGAGTATGATGGGGTCGGGGGATGCTGAGATGTAGGCGAACGGGACTGACGGCGCCGAGGTGAGGGCGAACGGCTATTGGTGGATTGAGGAGCAGCAGGGCCAGCATTGGACGGTTCGGCTTGAGGCGACAGAGGACGAGAGGCGCGTTGGCAGCGGCGGTCAGCATATGGTCGAGGCGATGAATTCCAGCGGTCATGGCAGTGGCAAAGATATGGGCGATCCGGGACCACACGAAGCAGATTGGTCTGTCGTCCGATGTTCGCCACTCAGATGGGTTTCGGTACGGGTTCGCGAAATACTGTCGAGGTGCAGCAGGCAATGAGCGGAGCGGTAGAGGTGGGACGGGGGCTAACAGCGGATGGCTTGTCCATATTCGCAATTTCCTGGCGAATAACAGCTTGAATGAGCGAGATTGTGAGATTGTCATGCGTATGGGGAGGACAACGAGAGTTCGGAGCCAAAGCCTCAAGTTCGCGACGTATCGCTTGCGTCAAATTTGGTGATGCTGGTTGAAGCAAGGGCGCAGGTTCGTTGTAGGATGTGGTCGGGGCCGTATTTGGAAGCCGGTCGAAGAGTTGCACGATGCGCTTGCCTGTTCAAAGTGGCGGCACCCTTTAATGAGGGGATCAACTGCTGTGCAGCTCCTAGAAAGCAAGAAGTTGAATGCATCGTCGGCGGTGCCCTTCATAATGTGTCCCACCTTATCTGCCTCCGGCATGTTGCCGTCCGTTTTTCCGCAAAGCGCCAGAACGTCCTGAATGTAGGAGATGTACGATTTGGTGGACGTCTGGGCACGGGAGGCTAGCTTCCTCTGGGCTTCTACTTGGCGTCCAATTGGTATTCCGAAGAGATGACGTAGCCTCTCTTTGCAGATATCCCAACTTGTGAGCTCCATTTCGTGCGTCTCAAACCACGCCTTTGCGGTGTCCCCCAGGTAAAATATCACGTTCGCCAGCATAAGGGTTGGATCTCACCTGCAACTGTTGGCGACGCGCTGGTACATCGCCAGCAACTCTTCGACGTCGACCTTGCCAGTACCGGTGAAGATTCCCGGATCACGTAGCGGATTCATGACGTATTGCACGGGTGTCGGGTTGGTCTTCGTCTTCGGCTAGTAGTGTCCTCTAGTGCACAGTGGCACAAACACCTATGTGACAATATTGTACAAAGAGGCAAGGATATATGCATCAGCTTAAAGAAAAAAATGGCGCACATTAAATCACCAGTGTACTAGCATATCCTACGAGTTTAGCGCAGGATTATGCTGATGGGACAAGACAAAGGGGAGCACACAGGCGCTAACTTTCAAGAAATATTATTGAGGCGGATACCTTACATGCCTCATAAGACGCGAAAATTGACCGCCGGCATCCCGCGTGTTCGGCGGCAACAGGAGTGATGCAGAAATCATCATCACGGGATGGTGTGACAGGTTACAGCATTTTGTGACGTCAGCATAACGCCGCTCGACTTGACGCGATGACGCCATCACATGACATCGTCGCTTTGTCAAAGGCCGGCCGATCACGGCGCAAAACAATGTAAGGTGCGCTTGCGATGCCTCCGCTCCTGGAAGCACTGCAAAACCACGTTGGATCTGGAAAGCTTCACGGATGATCGACTGAGAAGATGAAGACGGCTCTCGCCTTGGAGTCATCTCAAGCAAATTTCAAATGTTAAGATTTCGCGCAAGATGCGAACACTCGAGCTTATTCCAGGGTTTGCGCGATAACCAGCGATAACGCTGGAATATTCGACGGCACGTGTGTAAATGCCGACGCGCTTCACCGCTTGTCAATTGATCGACGGTCGACTCTCTGTTCGCCGCTATCAGTGCATAGATTGTGTATTGCTGTAAATTAACTTTCCGTTTCTCAGTTCGTCCAAATAATAGTTTCATCTTGGACACGTCGCCTGCGGTCTTCGTCGACGTCACGACCCCGTGACACTAGGAAACCGATGGAGGTGCGCATGCTCTACGGCGAAATGCCGAAGATCCTCCGCCGCCGCCGCCGACGACAACGCGACGAGACCTGCAGAACACGACGCGCAGCAGACGAAGCCCTGCCGACGAAACCTCGCGGACCGAAGGAGACCCGACGACGCAACATGGAAGCAGCGGAACATACCGACGCAGCCGTGACCCGACGCCGCGACCCAACCGCAACGCAAGACGACGAACTAGCGACCTCGACGTTCTCATCGACGGCCACAACGTCACCGCTCTCGTCGACACTGGGGCCGACTATTCCGTCGTTAGTCGGTCATTGGCCGATAAGATGAGGAAAGTAAAGACCGCTTGGAGTGGACCAGAAACCTGGACAGCTGGAGGCCACCTGATAACGCCGATAGGTGTCTGCACGGCGAAAGTCACCATCAATAACCGGACTTATCCTGCGAGCTTTGTAATCCTACAAAACTGCTCCAGGGATGTGATACTTAGAATGGACTTGCTAAGTGACCACGGCGCCGTCATCGACCTGAGGTCTGAGTCGATAGCACTAACCTCAGACAAAGCTATCCAGCCCCAGGCGTCGCCAGGAAACCATGCATTGAATCTGATAGACGAGCAGGTGACCGTTCCGCCGCGCCTCCAGCGTCATTATTTCCGTCGGCACCGAAAAACCTGCGAACCCTGAAGGCGTCATCGAGGACGATCAGAACCTAATCCTGAACCGTCACATTCGTGTCGCAAGAGGTATAGCCGAGCTGCATGACGGTAAAGCAAAGGTAGTGCTGACAAACTTCAGCCACAAATATAGGCACCTCAACATTGCTACGACGGTCGCCTACATCGACGAATGTGTGGCCGCCAGCAATGCTTTCGCCCTCTTCGATGCTGCCAAACCTGCTTCGACGAATCGAGGTCCCGAACCAGATTTGGACGTCAACCCGAGCCTTCCGAAGGTCAAGCCAGACCAGCTCAAAACCCTGCTTCTACAGTACAAAGATTGCTTTTCATCGTCGTTCAGACTTCGGCAGACACCGATCGCAAGACATCGCATCATTACATAAGTACCAGGGCACTTCGTCAGAGCCCGTACAGAGTTTCGACGCCAGAACGTGAGGCCATAAAGAAACAAGTCGACGAAATGCTACACGAGGAAATCATCCAGCCTTCAAAGAGTCTGTGGGCGTCACCGGTGGTGTTAGTGAAGAAGAAGGATGGAACCCTACGTTTCTGAGTCGATTGTTGTCACCTGAACAAAATCACGAAAAAGGACGTGTACCCTCTCCCACGTATAGACGACGCCCTAGATCGACTCTACAACGCGAAGTACTTTTCTTCGATGGACCTCAAGACCCGCTACTGGCAAACCGAAGTCGACGAGAGAGACCGAGAAAAGACTGCCTTCATAACACCGGACGGCCTGTTCGAGTTCAAGGTCATGCCCTTTGGTCTTTCCTCGGCACCTGCGACTTTCCAAAGAGCCATGGATACTGTATTAGCTGGCTTCAAGTGGCAGACTTGCCTTGTTTACTTTTTCCTCGAACTTCGACGAACACCTCCAGAGACTTCAATCCGTACTTCAAGCAATCAAGAACACCGGGCTCACCCTGAAGCCAGAAAACTGCCGAGTCGCGTACCAGGAGCTCTTGTTTTTGGGTCACGTGATCAGCAAGACTGAAGTGCTCCTCTTGTTTTCGGGTCACGTGATCAGCAAGACTGAAGTGCTCCTAGACCAGCAAAAGACAGCTGCCATCGCCGCTTTCCCGCCACCCACCGACAAGAAGGCCGTGCGCCGATTCCTCGGCTTGCGCGCCTATTACAGACGCTTTGTCAAAGACTTTTGACGAATAACCGAGCCACTAACGCAGCTCACGAAGACCAACGTCGAATTGAGGTGGCAAACACCGCAAGTCGAAGCATTCCATGAACTCAAACGACGCCTGCAGACACCTCGATATTGGCGCATTTCGACGAATACGCCGATACGGAGAATCACTCGGATGTAAGCAGCGTAGGACTCGGCGCCGTCCTTGTGCAGCGGACGGATGGACTGGAAAGGGTTATCAGTTATGCTAGCCGGTCGCTGTCTAAGGCAGAGGCCAACGATTCCACAGCAGAAAAGGAGTGCCTCGCCACCATCTGGTCTACGTCAAAGTTTCGCCGCTACCTCTACGGCAGGCCCTCCAAAGTTGGGAGCGACCATCACGCCTTTTGTTGGCTAGCTAACTTGAAGGACCCTTCAGGTCGCTTCGCACGGTGGAGCCTAAGAGTTCAAGAATTTGACATTACCGTCATGTACAAGTCCGGAACGGAACACTCCGACGCCGACTGCCTCTCTCGTGCCCCCGTCGACCCACCACCGCCCGACGACCAGGATGATGACAGCTTCTTGAGAGCCATAAGTGCCGACGACTTCGCCGAACGACAGCGAGCCGACCCGGAACTGAAGGGTCTAGTGGAATACCTGGAGGGCAGGACCATCGTTGTCCCAAAACTATTCAGGCGAGGATTGGCGTCATTTTTCTTGAAAAACAACGTCCTCGTAAAGAAGAACTTCTCTCCAGCCCGAGCCAGCTACTTCATTGTTGTACCTTCGGGACTGCGGCCAGAAATTCTGCATGCCCTGCACGACGACCCGACGGCTCGACACCTCGGACTTTCCCGCACGCTCGCACGAGTGCAGGAAAAGTACTACTGGCCGCACCTTGCTTCCGGTGTTACTCGCTGCGTAAGGACGTGCCGAGACTGTCAGCGACGGAAGACACCGCCCACAAGACCAGCAGGCTTCCTTCAGCCGATCGAGTCTCCTCGGCGACCATTCCAGCAGATCGGGATGGACCTCCTGGGGCCGTTCCCAACGTCGACTTGCGGCAATCAATAGATCGTTGTGGCGACCGACTACTTCACCCGCTACGCCAAAACAAAAGCCCTGCCCAAAGGCAGTGCCGCTGTGGTAGCCAAGTTCTTCGTTGAGAGTATCGTCCTTCGACACGGCGCCCCAGAGGTTCCTATCACCGACAGAAGTACGGCGTTTACGGCTGACCTAACTCAGGCGATATTGGAATACAGCCACAGAGGCGACCGCCGCACCACCGCGAACCACCCACAGACCAATGGCCTCACCGACTCCGAGCGTCTAAATAAGACCATCGCCGACATGCTGGTCATGTACGTCGACGTAGAACGCAAGACGTGAGACGCCATACTTCCGTACATGACCTTCGCGTACTACGCGGCCGCACAAGAAACGACGCAGATGAAGCTATACAAGTTAGTCTATGGACGGAGCCCGGCAACGGCGCTCGACGCCATGTTACCAAACATGACCGACTTGGAAAACATCGAGGAGAGCTCGCCCGCCTACGGATCAAGAACCAACAGACGAATGACAGCCGCCCCTACAGCCTTCGACGACGCCACATGGAATACCAGCCGGTGACCGTGTGTGGGTATGGACGAAAATACATTGACGGGGACTTAGAACGTTCTTCGACAATACTTCGGATCATACAGGGTACTTCGACGCCTCGGCCCACTCGACTACGAGGTTTTCCCTGACGGCATTACGAACTCTCAGCGGAGCCGTGCGTGACCTGAAGTCGTCCATGTCGTGCGCCTATTACGCGCGTTAGTAAATCTGAGGACTGTACGTTTACTTTACTAATGTACTTTCTTGCTTGTGCCTATTTTTTGCTTGTACTTTTTTATTGTACTTTCTTGCTTTCTTGGTGTTATTGTTGCATGCATTGGCCAACCCCCCCGTGTTCTGTTTTAAGCATCGGGACGATGCTTTTTCAGAGGGGGGCACTGCCACGTGCCTTTCTTATTATCACTCTTGCTGCTTTCGGCTTTCGCCCACAAAGACTGTCGGCAATGCTCAGCGCAAACCGCGCCTTATTTTTCGAGAAGCTTCGTGATTTTTGTAGATCGTTTTGTTAAGATTTCGCGCCAGACGCGAACACTCGAGCTGATTCCAGAGTTTGCGCGACAACCAGCGATAACGCTGGAATATTCGACGGCACGTGTATAAATGCCGACGCGCTTCATCGCTTGTCAGTTGATCGACGGTCGACGCTCTGTTCGCCGCTATCAGTGCATAGAGTGTGTATTGCTGTAAATGAACTTTCCGTTTCTCAGCCACAAGTTCGTCCAAATAATAGTTCCATCTTGGACACGTCGCCTGCGGTCTTCGTCGACGTCACGACCCCGTGACAATATGAAAGCGGGAAAGACACGTCGGGAGAAGGAAAGACCGTTTGTTGGCATTCGAAGTCGTCGTGGCAAGTGCGAAGTAGCCGCAACCTAATCTTTACCGAAAACGCGTGCAAGGGTACTTCCACTGTTCACAGGCGCTTGATCATACAGCGTGCGGTTTTTCTGCTTGTTTTCTGGTTTTCTTTATTGAAACGATTATTGAGCGCTATGCTGTATGCCTGATTGCAAATACATACATGCCATTTGCCTACAATCGATGAAGGACCCCTAAAAGAGCCAGAGTTGGAAATTTAGTTCTGGTGTTGCAGTTGTGGAGGGATCTAAAGAGAACGTCCACTCGTCTGTCCGAGGTGGAAACGCAAGAAACGCCTGGCGTTTCGTCCACGGAGACGGGTATGCAGCTTCGCCGTACAACTCACGCATGCATCGAGTACTTCTTTCTTTACCAAATATGGTGACTGCTGGCTCAACGATCAATCTAGTCATTTTACCACAGAGCCTAGGCCTAATTAAACACTCTTCGGAAAACGAAAAGTAACCATGCGTGTTACAACGTGTGGCTAACCAGCCGTCGCTATCTTTCATTGCACTGCTGCAGTGTTCCCTGAGCGTTTCATTAGGACGACGCGGGTTTGGCTTACGTAATGTTTACCTCACTACAGCGTAATCTGGTAAACCACACTTTATTTGCAAGACGCGTAACGTGTCCTGTGATTCGTACTGCAACAAAGACTCCTTTGAGTGGATTGGTTGCTCAAAGGAGGCTTGGCCGCAATTGTATTCGAAGTAGACACGTGGCAGAAGGCCTCGGGTAAAAGAGCCATCTGGCCCAGTTCGCAGAAATTCATCATAAAACAGCGCACACACACGAGGACAAAAGAAGGAAAGAACCGACGACACGAGCGCTATCAAAAGGATTTTTATTGAACACACATAATATATACCTAGGGGATCACCACATGACGCAACATATGCGTATCAAGGCATAAACTAGTGACAGCATGCGCCAGTTCAACAAGACCTCATTTTGCGCATCCTAAGTGCCATCTAGAAAGCTAATATCCTTTTCTAGGAGATTAAGCGAGGTCTCGCTGGTACAGCGCCTTCCCCGCTTTTTGATGTGAAGCGCTTCGATTATTTCCCTGACGGTGCAATCTTATGCCTGTATAGCAATTGCACCTTCTACAGTGGGCAGCCACGTGAGCATGCCCATTACTCTTTAACGTCGTTCTGCGCTCTTTGAGTTCAAGAGGACCGACTGATGGGCTAGCTGCTAGTACACAATTCGGAACAGTAGCGAAAAAAGCACACGGGTAGAGACAGATCAAGACGGGACACAGCGCTGCGTCCCGTCTTGATCTATCGCCGTCCGTGTGCTTCTTTGCGCTACTGTTCAGAATTGTGCTCTTTGAGCCTCGTGCTAGCGCATCGGCGCATTTTGCCGATGCAAGAGGCACCGCAAGAAAAGGGTACATTGTACGCTACATTCGTGGCACAAGAAACAAAACACCATCTTCATGGCTAATATACCCTCCTTGCCTTTTCATACCCCTGCCCTCACGCCGTCTGTGCATAGCTGTGCATACGCTATTCATCTTAAGAGGTGCAGAGAACACTACGCTAACCCCAAACCACGCTCCTATTTTCTTGACACCGTGTGACATTTTGTGCGCTTACGGAATAAGTACAAGGTGCTCCTTCTTCTTGCTATATTCTATGTCTTTACCATATTTCTTCTGTTGAGATTTTATACGTTTCATGAGTTTCCTTGCAGTCATGCTAAGGACAGAGTCAGGATAATCTGCCACTTTCAATCTGTTGATCTGCTCTAACCCGTTCTTGTCATGACACAGAGTTGGAAAGTTTTTTATCCACTCGTGCTTACATACGAATTTCCAAGCGACGATCGCGCTGTTACGCTCATCGATGTACGACTTAATTTCCTTGAAAAAAGCACATCCTCCTCTTAGGAACCGAGGGGACGCGATCTAATGTTTCCTTTCGGTAACTGCCATTCAAAACTGCTCAAAAGGCATGCTGCCTCGAGTACGCGCTAAACATCCTGTGCACATGCCATGGGAACGAGCTTCAGTGCCCATGTTCTTGCCTGACGCAAGCTAGATCTCCCGATCACCTTGTTTTATGGGTCACAGAAGCCCTACTCCGAAGGCCAGCTTCCAGTCGCCAGGCCGAGAAAAGAAAAGTCAGGCGTGGCTTGCACTAGTGGCGCAAGGTGAAGGCACAGGGAACGCATCGGCTCCTAGCTGGTCCAGCCCACACAGACTGATGCAAAGTGGTGCTCAGTTATACTAGGTAATGCCCAGTTGCAGTAGAGTCCAGCACAGTCGCCTATTGCCGTTTTGGCATTACACACTCCGTGGACTACAATAAAAGAGTCGAGTCAGCAGTCTCGCTTGGCAGCGATTCCCGGTAAGCTGATTTTTCATCGGCAGTGCAAACGTTTGTCGCTCTCGCTATGTGTGTACCACGCGCCGCTTCGTACAGAACGAAGGAACACATGCGCAGTGCCCAGGCTGGTGGCGGAGCAGTGTATGTGATAGCGAAGCAGAGGCAGACCTGTTGCAAGGCAACGCGCGGTGACGTCATCGCAGCAAGGAGATTTTTTTCTTTTTGCTAGCGTTTGGCAGACGTTCTTGCTTGCGTTCGGCAGCAGTTGCTTAACAGCTCCGCTCTTAAGCAACTGCTGATCTTGACGGCAAGGAAATATTACCGACGGGCTACCTTGCACAGGATATCCCCAACCAAAAAAAGGAAGGTGGGTGCTGCGGAAAACTTTAGCGTTGTGTTCCCGACCACGGTTTAGCTGGCTACATTGTGCAAAAGCAGCCGCCCAGTTGCTCAGTGTTGCAAAATAGTGCGGAACGGAGCAACTTGGAGCGTGCCAGACTCTATCGAAGACGAGAAAACCGAGGCGGATCGAGGGCGCGTGCACGTGTCCGGTGCAGCAGTTCGCCTTTAGTATTGCCATTAAACGGAGGTCTCTCTTTCACGTCTGGGGAACCAGTCATTTCGTATCATATGGTGCTACGAAACCCGGGACTGCCCCTCGAGAGACGCCTTCACGTCACGGCCATGGCGAACTCGGAACAGCTGCGCAAGAAGCGTGGTGCACTCAGGGCTGGCGTCACGAGAGCGCTCACGCTTTTAACGGACCTGCTGCAGCAACCGGATCCTGACGCCTCTCAGATAAGCGGCCACATGGATTACCTCAAGGACAAGGAGACAGCACTGTCGCAGCTCGACGACGTCATCCTTGCGACCACGGACGAAGAGAACCTCGACCAGGAAGTAGGTACGGCGCAGGAATACAACGAGAAAATTCTGTACGCAGTATCACGCGCCAAGTTCTGGCTTCAAGAACGTGAGAGGAATGCCGGAACGCAGGCTCGAGCAACTGAACCCGGGGCTAGCTACCTCGGATCTCCGAACTCCGGCGACGAAGCAGGCCAGGGGAGGGAGCACCGTCAGCGTTCAGTTCAGCTACCGAAGCTACAGATACCGACTTTCGATGCCGTTCAGTCTCCATGGATGGCAGTCTTTTTGGGACCATTTCGGCGCCACCATCCACAAGAACGCTGAGCTGCCGCGGATTGAAAAGTTCAAGTACCTCCTCACCTACTTAACCGGCAGCGCGAAGCGGCCTATCGAAGGCATCCGCTTAGCCGAACAAAACTATGACCTTGCGATCAAGACGCTCACGGACCGCTTCGGACGCCGGGATCTGCTCGTGAACGAACATATCGATCATCTTCTCGCGCTAAGCCCAGTGAAATGCTCATCAGAGGTCCAGAAGCTTCGTCTGCTGTACGACAACGTCCAATTTCACGTCAGCGCCTTAGAAGGGCTTGGAGTTTCGCCAGACCAGTACACCAGAGGCTCTCGCCATCATATACAGGCAGAAGACCAAGGAAACAAATTGCGCACCCAGTATCGCCGAAACTCCTGAAGACAGAACGCGGCTAGCCAAGGATATGCTAACCTTCCTCCGCATCCAAGTGGAAATCCGGGAGGAAGGCCGGCTGCTGTCGCGTCGTGCACTGCAAGACGAACCCACGACCCACATACCTGAAGAAATTTATGGCGCGGAACCTATACCATCAGCGTCAGCTCTAACCGGGTCCACCTTGCCTGTCTGACCAGCGTGTCCGCTATGCCAAAGCAACGATCATATGATAGCTTTCTGTAACGCTAACTTATCGGCTGAGGAGAAGCGTGCAAGGCTGCAGTACGCTAATTGCTGCTTCCGTTGCGGAACACGCAATCACATCGCCAGATTGTGCAGAAAATCCATCAACCTCAGGTGTGGTACCTGCCAACGACGCCACCTGACGATTCTCTGTGAATTATCGAGGCCAGCCGAAGACCTTCAATCAAGCGGTGGATCCCCGGCACTTCATGAACCACCACCCCAAACAATGCGAAACGTCACAACCGCCCAGAGTAGTCACGTCGAGTGTACGCCTGTATTATTGCAGACAGGCCGAATTTGGGCAGTGTCTGGAGACCGACGACTCCTCGTGCGGATACTGCTGGACAGCGGCAGTCAGCGCACATACATTCGTGCAGACGTGGCAAAGATACTTAAGTGCTCGCTCGTGAGAAATGAGGAGCTCTCCATCGTCACATTTGGTGGCTCCAAGTCACGAAGACGAATTTCTGCAGAGCGTGTCAATGTGCGACTCCGCAGCCAGTTCAGCGCCTCAGCAGTAACTCTGGAAGCCTTAACGATTCCTGAAATTTGTTCTGTATCAAGCCCACCGCTCGACCCCAACATTTTGCACCTGCTCGGCAAACGGGAGTACAACGTGGCCGACAGCTTTCAACCATCCACATGGCAACCAGAAGAAATAAGTGTCCTCATCGGGTCCGACGCCTATTGGCAGTTACCACAGGGAAAATTGATCGCATCAACGAGAGGCTAACAGCGATCGACACTGCCTTTGGATGGATGGTGCAAGGCCCTATCAAGTCCGACATCCACTTACCATCAAGTGCACTGTTCGTCTCGAGCAGCGAGACTTCTGCAGCGGACCTCGAGGTACCTTCGATGTGGTGTCTTGATGCCATTGGGATAGATGAAGCGCATTCACAAACCCTAGAGGGAAACCACCACCTGTTTGGATTGGAGCTAGGCATTTCCAAGCGAAACAAGAATCATGAAGTTGACAACACCGTCTCCGGCGGCGGGAAGGTGGAAGAGGGTGAGACGGCAGGCGCGAATGTCGACGCTCATCTTGGACGCGCGCGTCGTCGTCATTGGTGGCAGAATCGGGGTGACGCCGCACTTGCGCAACTTGTCTCAGATCGGCTATTTTTTGTGCGAGCACCACGACGAGGATCGCATCTTGGAGATTTTACACACCGAGTACATCTTAATCAAGCACGTCAAGAACGCCTTGCACGCCATAAGAGTCGGTCCCAAGGACGGAAAGGGGTGCGACAGCCGCAGATCAATGACCGCAGTGAACAGGCACTACCGAAAGCAAAGCGAGCGGCGCGCAGGAGTTCGTGCGCTGTCTGCCGATTTCGAAAGACCGCTCAAGAGCGTTTCGACCGCACAACACAGATAGAACGCAAGGGGCGTAACAGTTCCTTCGATGGCAACGTCAAGCAATGGAGGACAACTTGGCGCAAGTCAATGATCTGGTACACGTGCCTCTCTTTGAGCTTCTGCCAATCAGCGGAGAGGACACGTCCGTGGTTTCGCTGGATGAATCAAATGAGGCTTCTAAGCTTCTCGTTTCAACACTAGGACTGGAAGGGACGTGCATGGAACTTTTGCAACAATCATTCCCGAAAACTACGGAAGGTATCAGCCAACGAAAGCGAATGCCCTTAGAGGAACTGGAATCTGTGGAAAAAATGTTCGACTCAGTGAACCAACCGTTCCATATCTTACCCAAGCTAACAGAACCGGGGAACTGCCAAGTACTTCCCAACAAGAACTACGAGGTTGGCATGGACACGAACCTCGTCCACGTTTACGAGAAGAATGAGAATGCGGTTGCTGAGAAGGCCATGAACTCCTCATACGTCAGCCTGCCGCAGTTAATCAACGACCTCAACAGCATAGGCCTCATGATCACGAACAGACCACTTAAATCGTCCCGCTACCACTGGCTCAGTTGGAAGAGCATTAGACCACGAAGACGTCTAGAGAGCAAGTTCGACGAGCTCCAGCAATTGATCCCATCCCAATTCCTACTGGGAAGTCGACACATCTCTGTGCCACGACGTGCTTCCACCTCGGGGCTCGCGAATGCACTTCCATTGCAACGCAAGGCTCGTCATCGCCAGCGCCTATCAACTGAACTGCGGAAAAGACGCCAGTGAGCCTACCTATTTATGTTGCGGCTACATTATCACCGCTCAAGATGCACAGTGGAGGCGTGCGATTCCTATTGGTCCCCCTGGGAGGATGTTGCAAAATAGTGCGGAACGGAGCAACTTGGAGCGTGCCAGACTCTATCGAAGACGAGAAAACCGAGGCGGATCGAGGGCGCGTGCACGTGGCCGGTGCAGCAGTTCGCCTTTAGTATTGCCATTAAACGAACGTCTCTCTTTCACGTCTGGGGAACCAGTGATTTCGTATCACTCAGAACAGGCTTGGGTGCAATAGGAATCGCAGCACACGCTACTTGTATCACAAATGCGTGGTTTACCAGGTTCCCCTGTCATGTGGTAAAGAATACGCGGGGCCAACTGGTTGGTGCCCTCCTAACGGCAGGCTCAGCGAGCACTACAATAACATTGTCACGATCTATAGCCGACAGGACGACAGAGGACAAAGAAGCGAGCAGCACGAGCTGCAGCTGTGGGCTTTCTGAGGAAGATGATGTTGAGGCGTCTGCTGGCGGGTGCATGTTGCTGTCGCGGCGGTTGTCAAAACGAGGACGTGGAAAGGGCGGCGCAAAAGTCTGAGATCTCTGGTCACGGTAAGGGCAAATGCGGTAAACATGGCCGGCTTCTCCGCAATGGAAACAAAGTGGACGTCGGTCGACGGTGCGCCACAAGTCCGTCTTACGAGCAAATGGTCGACTGGTGGCCATCCTTTGCGACCAGGCTGCAGGCGTTGGCGGAGGGTAGAACGGCGACGTTTCCGTATGCGCATTAAGCTGTGGAATCGGCGGCGGCGGCGGTGGAATGTACGTTGGAATCACCGGCTCGTGCGGCGGTGCAATGTACGCTTGGATCACCGGATCGTTGCAAGTATGAGCTAGAGGAGACGAGTTGTGCGACAATGGCGTTGGACGACGGACGGCCGACGCATAGTTAACCGATCGCTGGTCTGGTAGCGTTTCGGGCAAAGAAAATGCTTGCCTAATCTCATGTACGACTTCTGCAACCGAAGCCATTGCACGTTCTTGCGGAGTCACAAGGAGGTTGCGGATTTCTTCACGAACAACCTCGCGAATGAGCTCACGTAGGGAGCCCCCACTGCCGGCCGTCAGAGCAGAGACGCTTATCGAGGCGTTGTTTGGTCGGTCGTAATAGCGGCACCGTTGCTGTAGTGCTCGCTCGATAGTTGTAGCCTCTTGGACAAATTCCGCAACGGTTGTCGGCGGGTTGCGAAGAAGACCGGCAAACAGTTGTTCTTTGACGCCTCGCATCAAATGTCGTAGTTTCTTGGCTTCAGGCATCTCAGGGTCAGCTCGTCGAAATAGGCGGGTCATGTCCTCCGCAAACATGGCGACACTCTCATTCGGTTTCTGTATACGAGACTCGATGAGTTGCTGAGCCGAATCGCGGCGGTCGTTGTTCGCGAAGGTGCTGCGAAGCTGCTGCCGAAAGGCATCCCAAGAAGACAATGTGGCCTCGCGGTTCTCATACCACGTGCGAGCGCTGTCCGCTAGAGCAAAGTAGACGCGCGCGAGCTTCTGTTCGACGGTCCAATGACTCGCCTTGGCGACTCGCTCATACTGGTCCAACCAATCCTCGACGTCTTCATAAACCTCGCCGTGGAAGGTCTCGGGAATCCCAGGCTGCTCAACGGTCACCTGTGAAGCGCCGCCAGTTGCCATTTCTGCAGACGGAGTCCTTGGCTGGAGAGGTTCCAGGGGGATTGCCTCGGGACTGAGGCCTCGCTGTCGGCGACTGTAGCGGTGGACAGGAGTGTGCACTGCAGGAACAGGTTCCGGTGTCGGACTTGAAGTGCCGGGTCGTGGCGGAGTCCCGAGCATCAGACGTAGAAGTCCAGCACCTCCACCAGTGTCGCAACGCGGAAATAACAAGATACAGGACCACGTTGCGACGAGGAAAGACAAGTCTGTATTCCGATAACAAAAAGAGCAGACGCCTCAACGCCGTCTTCCTCAGAAAGCCCACAGCTGCAGCTCGTGCTGCTCGCTTCTTTGTCCTCTGCAGTGGCAAGATGCAGTGGCAAGACTCGTGCAGTGGCAAGATGGCGCCGAACGAGTAATTGCTTATGCGAGCAGGACCCTCTCCAGCACGGAAGAGAATTATTCCACCACTGAAAAAGAGTGTCTTGCGGTGGTGTGGGCTGTTGTGAAGTTTCGCCCATACTTGTACGGCCGCCCGTTTAAAGTTGTCAGCGACCATCATTCTCTTTCTTGGTTGACGAACCTAAAAGACCCATCAGGACGATTGGCGCGCTGGAGCCTTAAGCTTAGAGAATTCGATATGGCTATTGTGTACAAATCAGGGAAGCGACATACGGATGCCGATTGCCTTTCTCGCGCGCCACTTGAACATGCAAATTCTGAAGATCACGACGACGCGGCCTTTGTCGGGGTTGTCAACACGACTACAATCGCACAGCAGCAACGCGACGACCCGGAACTGCAATCCATTATTGGTTTCTTGGGGGGACGCACATCCGCTGTGCCAAAGCTCTTCGCAAGAGGAGTAGCATCATTTGGCTTGAGAAACGACGTCCTATATAAGGTGAACTTTTCGCCGAACGGAAACACCTACTTACTCGTCGTTCCAACACCACTGAGGAGAGAAGTAATACAGGCGTGCCATGATGAAGCAACATCCGGTCATCTTGGTTACACACGAAGGCTATGCCGAGTGAGGCAAAAGTACTACTGGCCAAGACTAACGGCAACCTTTCAACAGTACGTTCGGACTTGCCTTGAATGCCAGCGTAGGAAAGTGCCAGCCGTCAAACCAGCAGGGCTCCTCCATCCGATTGATGTACCGGATGTACCATTCACTCAAGTCGGCATGGATCTCCTAGGCCCATTTCCTACTTCGGCTGCAGGGCGCAGATGGATAATTGTAGCCACGGACTACCTCACTCGCTACGCCGAAACCAAGGCTCTGGAGAGGGGCACGGCAAGTGAAGCAGCCCGGTTTTTTATACAGAATGTAGTGCTGAGGCATGGCGCTCCATCTGTAGTAATAACTGACAGGGGAACAGCATTCACAGCCGAGCTGTTACACACAGTGCTGAAGCTTAGCGGCACATCTCACCGGCGTACAACGGCATACCATCCACAAACGAATGGTCTGACGGAGCGGCTAAACAAGACACTTGCCGATATGCTCTGCATGTACGTTGATGTGGAGCATAAGAACTGGGACGAGATCTTGCCTTATGTCACTTTCGCATATAATACGGCCCAGCAAGAGACAACACGCATGACACCGTTCCGTCTTCTCCATGGCCGTGAAGTCACAACCATGCTCGACGCTATGCTGCCGCATGGAAACAATGGCGTCGGTACAGATGCAGACTACATAACTCAGCTTGCTGAAGAAGCCCAACAACTTGCGCGCGCGCGTATTCGTCGCCAGCAGGACTATGACACACGGCGCTACAATCTACGTCACCGACCAGTCTACTACGAGCCGGGAGAGAGAGTTTGGGTCTGGACCCCAGTTCGCCGTCGTGGCCTCTCAGAGAAGCTATTACGGCGGTACTTCGTGCCGTATAAAGTCCTCCGACGTCTCACTGATGTTAACTATGAGGTTGTTCCCGACAGTCCGCATTGCTCAAGGCGTCAAAAGCATGCACCAGAGCTTGTTCACGTGGTTCGGATGAAGCCTTATTAAATGCGAAGCATTTCTTAGCGAACCTCTGGCACTTTGAGCGTTTCTATCTACGTATCTATCTATCTATCTATCTATCTAGCCGCCTACGTCTTGGCGCTCTCATGATCGCCTCCTTAACTTGGTATAGACCAAAATTTGCATGGGAGGGTAAGAGGATTTGACGAATATGACTGCCGGGTCATGACATAAATAACGTTAAAATCCTGTCGCGTACGTCGTCAAACCCTTTCCCCTAGACACGTGAGGCACATACCCGTTTACCACGAGCCGCGGTGTACGGGTATGCGCCACAGGTGATTGACAGTTTATGTCTACCCAGGAACGGCGAGAACAGACATTCGTAACTTAAATGCTAGAGAGTTAAGTAGAACCAACATCGGCAGCGTTGACACAACGAATGGAAATCATGAAAATTAGGATCCCAGCAGGAATCGAACCCAAGCATTCTGCGTGGCAATCAGGTATTCTGCCACTGAGCCACGCCAGGTCTATAAATTGGTTTGGAAAAAGAGCCTACGCAGGCGTAATATCGGTGCAACGTCAATTGTGGTTGTGGTGCTGGCTATCTAATTTTACAAGAAAGCAATAAACACTACATGATACTCCTACGATGTGTACTCCTACGATACGGGCGTCATATCAGATTGACGTCTGTAGTTCCAGTGTTGGCTCCGCTTTTATAGCAGTCTAATAAACATTACGTTTGTATTCCTATGATTCAGCAAGCTATATTGAAGCATTGCTCGACCCCGGAGGAATACATTAACGAATGTTACATATGGTATCCACATCACCGCATCGTAAAGTGCACTTCGTTCACCAGAACGGCGAAGTGTCCTCTTCATTTCTTAAGAGGCTGGGCGATGGCCTCATGCTGACCGATGATGATGTCAGATTGATTGACAGCCATTTGTAGACTAGGCTACGTAGGCCAAATACGCCCAGGTAGTCTACAAATACGACAAACACCATCCACTGATGTTGGTCTACGTAGCACTATCCAGGCCTACGAGCCTCGACGGCCTATACCTCACCAACGCGAAGGGTGGCTTCAGGTTCCGACATGTCGCCGACTCTGTCGACAGACAATTTGTCGACGAAATGACCGAGGCATCCACGAATTCCAACAGCTCTACTATACCACATACTTCAATACATATGGACCCCTCTTCACCACGGTCACGACCGAATTCTATAACAAGTCATGACCAGCTGCTGGTGCTCACTGATCACGGTGATGATGCCCTTGTTCAAGAACTGTCAAGAACTTCTTGCACACATGCACACGGGTTCGTGAAACGCGCGTGCGTTCTCGGGACACGTATAAGCACTACATATCAGCTTACCGCTTCTGGTGTTGGTAATACCCACGTTTTCATTGGCAGCGTTACCCAACCGTAAAGAACTGCTTATATAACACATATGCAGCTCTTCAACATATATATGTGTGCGTATAAGATATATACAAATCTTTAGCGTCATTTCGTAACGTGTCGCTCAGTAAAAAAAGTTACGCCACAATCACCTACCCGCCGCATGCTTCGCATAACATCGACTCCCACGGTACGTGGGATCTGCCGAATTTTTTGTGCGAATGAACTCATGGGCTGGCAGCGAGTACAAACTGCTGCCGTGACGATGAAGCATCGGGACGATGCTTCCTTGGAAAGGAGGCTGTCACGATCAATAGCCGACAGGAAGACAGAGGACAAAGAAGCGAGCAGCACCAGCTGCAGCTGTGGGCTTTCTGAGGAAGACGACATTGAGGCGTCTGCTCTTTTTGTTATCGGAATACAGACTTGTCTTTCCTCGTCGCAACGTGGTCCTGTGTCTTGTTATTTCCGCGTTGCGACAATATAAAGAAAGGTAGCGAGGGCTCGTTAGCCACGCATTGTAGCACGTGTGGTTGCTTTCCGCTTTTAAATGTCAAGCATTGTTCTGCAAAGCAAGGGCACCTTCACTGTTTCTATCTATCTATCTATCTATCTATCTATCTATCTATCTATCTATCTATCTATCTATCTATCTATCTATCTATCTATCTATCTATCTATCTATCTATCTATCTATCTATCTAATATGGGGGCGCTCGGCCGCTCGGCGGCTGTGAGCGCGTAGAAGACAAAGACGATTGCATGTGCGCTCGTGTCACGCGGCAGCCGCTGGCAGCGGGCAGTTGCGGCCGAGTATTGTACCAGTAAAGACGTATCTCTTTGGTCTCGGCCTCATCCCTAAAGGGTTCCGAAAAACCCCACTTCTGGCGCCCAACGGGAAGGACTCCGCCCCGACATGTTCTGCCCGATCACCGTACGCTGGATCTCACCAGCCCCTGACTTCGGCCCCCTGCACGATGATATCGCATTCGAGGAGCTATGGTCGCTAAAGCGGGCGTTCCGGGACATGGCCTCCTATGGTGTCTACGACCTCGTCCTCCTACTTCAGCCGGTGGAGACCCTCATGCGCCTCTGCCTTTTCGGGAGAATGACCCATGACGAGCAGCGGCGTGCCTTCATCGCCCTGGAGCACCTCGGTGCTTACCTCGGCGTCCCGCTACCCGCGCAGGCCATGGAGGACGGCGAAAGAGAGTGCGACGGAGGAAATCTCGAGGTCGGCGTCGAAGAGAACCCGCATGGCGCGTCCCCTTCAGAAGGAGCGTGTCACGACACGGCACCGAAGGCGGACGAGGAGATCGCTGAGGAGTTTGGCGAGGAAGGTGACGAGCCAGGTGACATGGTGGGCTCTGGTTTTGTGCTGGATTTCCGGGACGACGCCAGCATGCGGGAACTGGACGGCGCGACAGAAGACCTTGTAGGGCGAGAAGCAAAAGATGAAAAGGCGAGGACGAGAAAGAGGCGGAAAAGGAAGAAAAAGAGAAACCACGACGAACAGCGCGGTGGTGTGGGGGCCAATGAGAACAAGGCGATCGTGGACGAGGCGATCGTTGTGGAGGCAGTGGCACACGTTCGCGAAAATATGTCTGAACCCAACCCGGAAAGCGAGAGGGCGGATCGCACTGGGGAAGAGACGAAGAAGGCTGAGGTGGACAAGCCTGCCGCAGACTCCAAAGAGGAGGAAGAGACCAAGGGGGACGCTGCTCCGCCCGCCAAGAAGGCCAAGGCTGAACCGGCCAGGACGCGTCCCCAGTATGAGACCAAGTGAGCGGGTGCGCGTCGCGTGCGCAGCCTGGAGGCGGCCGCCAAGGAGGACGAGGCCCTTCTCAGGGAACTCGGCCACAAGGACAGCAGCGTCCCAGACAGTGGCGGCAGGCGCACACGCTCGCAGACCCGGTGCACCATGGCTACTCCCGCTGCACGGCAGCCTGCACGGAAGACCCCTGCCAAGCCAGCACGCGGTCCCAGGAAGGGTGCGGCCTGCAAGCGCAGTAAGAAGGAAGAGAGTGAGGAGGAGGAGAAAGAAGAGGCCGCCTCTGCTGAGGAGGTCTTGACGACAGCCGTCTACGAGGACGGGTCAGAAGGCAGCATAGAGAAGGACCAGAAGGACAAAGTGAATAACGACGAGGATGCAGGTGCGGCACGGCAAGAAGATTTGGAGGATGCCAACGCCGATAACAAGGAGGAACCGGAGGTCAACAACACGCAAGATGAGCCAACCACTGTCAGTGGCAGCAAGGCGACTACCACGACGACCGCTGATCCGAAAGTGGAAGCGGAGTCTCCAATTTCCACGGACAAATCCGGGAGCTTGGTGACGTGGTGGACGACCCGTGCCGGCGTGTGGTCGTGTAAGCCACGTGCTGTCCGCCGTGGCCAAGGGTAGCCAGGACAGTTGCGCGGGCTACCGGCGCTAAGTAGCCCACGTCCTTCTCCGCCGCTTTTCCCGAGGAAAGGGGGCATTATGGAGGCGCGCGGCCGATCGGCGGCTGTGAGCGCGTAGAAGACAAAGACGATTGCATGTGCGCTCGTGTCACGCGGCAGCCGCTGGCAGTGTGCAGTTGCGGCCGAGGCTTGTACCAGTAAAGACGTATCTCTTCTGGTCTTGGCCTCATCTCTAAATGGTTCAGGGCTGGCTGCAGCCGCAAAACCCCACACTACCTATCTATCTATGTCACGGGGTCGTGACGTCAACGAAGACAGCAGTCGGCCTATCCAAGGCGAATCTTTATTTGGCCGAACTTGTGGCCGGGAACCGGAAAGCTACGGCAATACACACTGTACACTCATAGCGGCGAAGAGAGTAACGGCGGATGTCGGTCGTCTCCTGATTCTTGATGCGTAGGCGGAAGATTTGTCGGGCTTCTTCGGCGCGCTAAAGGTAGACAGTTACGTCGAGGTTTTCCTCGTCGGTGACGTTGGGTAGCATGGCGTCGAGCGTCGTTGCCGGGCTCCTTCCGTGTACGAACTTGTATGGCGTCATCTGCGTCTTTTCTTGCACGGCCGTGTTGTATGCGAAGGTCACATACGGAAGGATGGCATCCCACGTCTTGTGTTCGACGTCGACGCACTATCGGCGTCAAATGAAACGTGAACAGCGGAGTGCGTGGCCGAAGCATTAGTAAATGTTCAGTGCGCGCCATCCAGCGAATGCGAGGCGCGCACATCCCGTTTGACAGCACTGTGCGATCCCTTTATTGTGCGATTTTTCGCTTCTGTCCTAGTTCTGATATCGTGATAAAGGCGGCGGGCGTGGGCGTGCCTGGCGCTTTTGGCTATTTCACATTTTTCGTTGATATCTTTTATATTTTCGTTTTAAATATCACAACTAGAAGAGAAACAAAACTATTTTACTATGGGGGAATCGCGCAGTGCTGCCACACCGATCTGCGTGCCTTTCAATGCTGATGACTGGACAGCGTGCACTGTACCGTCGCTGATGCTTGTGGACGCACTCCGCAGTTCGCGTTTCATTTGACACCGATAGTATATGGCGAGCATGTCGGCGATGGTCTTATTTAGACGCTCAGTCCATTGGTCTGCGGGTGGTAGGCTGTGGTCCGGGGGTGCCTTTGTGGCAACACACTGCGCACAAACCGGCGCAGCCTTCGCCTCGTCACTATCTAGCCCGGCGTGACACGGCTTAATGCTACACCACGCCTGCGATGAGGGACAGCGCCACCGCAGCGTCACCGGAGGCTTTCGTCACCGACGGTGGCTTTAAAACCAAGCTGCCAAGCTCGGAAGTGACCATTCCTTCGCTACCCCACTGAGCGCAGCGTCGGTATGCTCACCCGCTGCCGCTACTCCGTTAATAAACAGTTGTTACTTTTTATGTTGCGATGCGTCCTTCCATCGACACGGCATCCGCATCCCACATCTGGTGACCCGGAAACCGAACTAACCGCACCGCCATGGCCGACCTGGAAGCGCTTGCCGCTCTTCGCGACCAAGTATAAGAACTTGAACAGCAACTGCAGACCCAGCAACAGCAGGATTATGGAAACGTCTCCACAACCCTGGCTGTACCTGCCGGCTCCGCTGAGGACGTCAGAGCCCCTTCAAACGGCTTCCCTCACGCTGCTCCACATGACGTCTGGGGCGCCGCTGTCAAGCTTCCGCCATTTATGGTGGACTCGCCCGAGGTGTGGTTCGCCCAAGTCGAGGCCCAGTTCTTGGCGCGCATCACACAAGACCGCACACGCTACGATTACATCGTCGCCCACCTGGACGCCCGCTACGCCAACGAGGTACGGGATATTCTTGGCAACCCACGAACAGCCAACCTATACGAACACCTGAAGACTGCCCTTATCCGCCGCCTGTCGCTCTCGGAAGAACATTAGGCACGACAACTTCAGCCCGCAGAGCTTGCCGAGCGCAAACCTTCGCAGCTCCTGCGCCACATGCGTGCGCTCGCGGGCAACATGCAAATCCAGGATTCGTTCCTGCGAGTGCTTTGGCTCCAACGACTCCCGCCGCACGCCCAGGCAATTCTGCAGGCTGAAGTTAGGCTACCTCTCGACGAACTTGCGGAGATTGCTGATCGCGTCATCGAGGTTTCCTTTACGCAGTTGTCGCCCACCATACAGGCTGTCGCCGCACCGCTGAATACCGCGGAGCTTGCACGCCGCATCGACGACATCGATCGACAGCTCACCTCCATTCAACAACGGCTGGGTGAACGTCTTCCGATGCACCAGCGCCGCCACTCGCAAAGCCGCGACCTTAACACCACTTCGTCGCGGCAATCCGACAACAACGGCCCCTGTTACTACCACCGACGCTTCGGGGACAGAGCCCGGCAATGTCGACCGCCCTGTTCCGCTGGGCATTAGGAAAACGCCAACGGCAGCGCGTAGAGACGGCCGCAAGTTGCCAACCCGGAGGCCGTCGCATCTTCGTCACAGGCCTAATCACGAAGCAGCGGTTCCTTGTCGATAGCGGTTCCGACATTTGCTGCTATACGCGATCCCATCTTCAAGGTCCTCGTCCGCCTACCTCTTTCGAGCTCAGTGCGGCGAACCGCTCCACAATCAAGACGTACGGCTCGCTCCGCCTGCACATCCAGCTCAGAAACTTGCGCCGTGACCTTCACTGGAATTTCGTCATCGCCGACGTCGCCGAGCCACTCATCGGCTCAGACTTTCTGGCCCACTACAACCTCCTTCGGGACTGCCGCAACGACCTCCTCATCGACGCGACAACGGGACATTCTACACCAGGCCAGCGAACGACCGCCCAACAGCCAAGCATCAAGGTACTCTGTGTTGACAATCATTCGCCGTACCACGCCATCCTCGCCGAATTTCTAGGATCATACTGAAAATTGGCAGCGCAAACCTATACCAACTTGCCCGTCTTTCAACACTTCTGGAATTTCTAGGATTGACGCGCCCCAGCGGACTGCCACGCAAAGTGCAGCACACCACCGTGCACTACATCCGGACCACTTCAGGCCCCCCGGTTTTCTGCCGCGCCCGTCGCCTTGCCCCGGACCGCATGCGCATAGCCAAAGCAGAGTTCGAGGCCATGCTCCGCGAAGGAACCGCCCGCCGCTCTGACAGTCCATGGGCCTCGCCACTCCACCTTGTTCCGAAGACCGAAGGCTGGCGGCCTTGTGGGGACTACCGTGCACTCAACGCGCGCACCATCCCAGACAGGTACCCCGTCCACCACATACAGGACTTCGCCCATCGCATTCATGGCTGCCACGTGTTCTCCGTGCTAGGCTTGGTGAAAGCCTACACACAGATACCCGTCAATCCGGACGACGTCCCGAAAACGGCAATCATCACTCCCTTTGGCTTGTTCGAGTTTCCCTTCATGAGCTTCGGCCTGAGGAACGCTGGACAAACCTTTCAGCGCTTCATCGACGAGGTCGTCCGCGGCGTTGACTTCTGCTTCGTTTACCTTGACGACATACTGGCATTTTCTCGCGACGCCGAAGAACACCACAGGCACCTTCGTCTGCTGCTCCAACGCCTCGATGACCATGGTCTACTCGTCAATACCCAGAAAAGTACGCTAGGCGCTTCCGTCGCCCGCTTCCTCGGCCACGAAGTTTCATCTCAGGGAACTCGGCCCTTGCCCCAACGCATCTCGGACCTGCAAAATTACCCTCAATCCACCACGGCTAAAGATCTTCGCCGTTTCCTCGGCATGCTGAATTCTACAGGCGTTTCTTGCCACACGCAGCCGACTGCCAGGCTGCCCTCCATGATGCTTTGGCTGGCCTACGAGGAAACCAACCCGTCACGTGGACACCGACGCTAGCGAAAACGTTCGAAGAATGCAAAGCCGCCCTCTGCACCGCCACGCTTCTCACCCATCCCGTGCCAGACGCTCCCTTGGGACTCTTCATGGACGCATCTGGCTTCGCTATCGGCGCCGCCCTCATGCAACGCGTGGACAACACCTGGCATCCCTTGGCGTTCTTCTCCAAGAAACTCGCAGCTCGGAAAACGACCCCTTCAACCGCCAGTTCCGCTGACGAAATCATGACCACCGCCCCGACAACTTTGCCAGCCTACTACAGAGAACTTCTGGCGATATACCAAGCAGTGCATCACTTTCGCCATATTCTCGAAGCACAGAACTGCACCATCTATACCGACCACAAGCCCCTTACACACGCCTTCTCGCAACGTCGCGACAAACTCCCGCCTGTACAGCAGAACCAACTCTCGCTCATTGCACAGTTCACCACCGACACCCAACATGTCAGCGGAAAGGACAACGTTGTCACCTACGCGCTTTCACGTGTAGCAGCCATCAGCTCGGTGCAGATAACAGCGGACGTTCTCGCCGAGGTTCAGACTACTGACGCCGAACTGCAGGAACTTCTCAAGGGCAGGTCCTCATTTCAGCTGCAACAAGTCCCCATCCCAGGGTCGACAACCACAATCTGTTGCGACATGTCGACAGGACGAAGCAGGCCCTATGTACCCGTGTCCCATCGCCGTGGTCTTTTCAACCAGCTCCACAACCTCAGCCATCCCGGCATAGGCGCCTCGACACGCCTCGTGGCTGACCGCTACGTCTGGCCCTCCATGCAGCGGGATTGTCGTACCTGGGCGCGCACCTGCATTCAGTGCCAACGCGCTAAAGTCACCAGGCACGTCACGTCACCACTCGGAACATTCCCTCAGCCCTCTGGTCGGTTTGAGCACGTCCACCTCGACATCATAGGACCCTTTCCCCCGGTTGGCCCCTACCGCTACTGCCTCACCGCCATCGATCGGTACACTCGATGGCCCGAGGCATGACCTCTCGAGGGAATCACCGCGGAAGACGTCGCCTCGGCCTTCTTCACCGGCTAAATTGCTCGTTTTGGCGCCCCCCGCCGCGTAACCACTGACCAAGGACGACAGTTCGAGTCGCACCTTTTCAGGCTCCTCGGGCTGACCGTCGGTTTCGAACGCTTGAGGACCACCAGTTACCACCCCTGCGCCAACGGAATGATCGAGAGTTTCCACCGACAATTCAAAGCAGCCATTATGTGCCACCCGGTCACAACCTGGCTCGAGGCCATCCCAGCCGTCATCCTTGGTCTTCGCGCCACCTTCAAGCCGGACATCCACGCTACACCAGCAGAGCTCGTCTACGGGGAACCACTCCGTCTCCTCGCTGCACAGCCATCCAGCACTGCGACGTCAGATCGCACCGACTTTGTCGCCCGGCTCCGACGCACCTTCGCCGCCTTACGCCCGTCACCTGCAGCCCACCACGGCAAGCCTACACCTTTCGTCTTCAAGGAGCTAGCATCGTGCACGCACGCTTTCCTCCGCGACGACACCGCCCACAGGCATACATCCACAGCCGCCGACGTCGCTGCCCGCTCCGGTCACGACACGCTCTGGACGTCTGGTACGCCTCCCAGATTTCTACAGACCCTGAGGGCTCTGTACTCCGCGGGGGGTGATGCGGCAACACACTGCGCACAAACAGGCGCAGCCTTCGCCTCGTCACTATCTAGCCCGGCGTGACACGGCTTCATGCTACACCACGCCTCCGATAAGGGACAGCGCCACCGCAGCGTCACCGGAGGCTTACGTCACCGACGGATGCTTAAAAACCAAGCTCGGAAGTGACCATTCCTTCGCTGCCCGACTGAGCGCAGCGTCGGTATGCTCGCCCCGCTGCCGCTACTCCGTTAATAAACAGTTGACACAACTTCAAAGCGCTAAAAAACAGGGACAAACGAAAAAGAGTGGACACGACGAGCGCTACTTGAAACTGAAATTTATTACAAGAAAGATTGGAAAAAGGTAAACCCTATTAGATGGCGCACATGCGTGCACACTTGCGCAGACCGCTCAGAAAAGCCCAAGAAAAACACCACAAAATCAATTTGGTATGACGCCAGATTTCTGCAGTAGATTAAATTCGCATTCCAACAGACTCAGTGAAGGCTGGCTGACACACCCGTCGCCTTTCTCTTTAATCAGATAGGCTTCGACTATCTGCCTTGTTAGTTTATTATCGTGTCTGAAAATTACTGAAGTGTCAGATAAACCAGGTTCACATCCGCAATCACGGCAATGCATCGCCAGGTGCGAATAGGCCGTTCCTTTGAGGGAGCTGTGGTGCTCTCTAAGCCTAACATTCAGGCATCGGCCCGACTGTCCAACATAGCACCGTCCACACGCGAAAGGAATGTGGTACACAGCCCCCTGTTTACAGGGCACAAACTGTAAGCCATGTTTCACCTTGCATCGATTACTTTTGGCACGCTCCTTAGTGCCAAGGCGTTTCTGCAAAGCAGGACATATAGCACTTAGCTTGTTCTTTGCAGAAAAAACGACATCAACGTCGTGCCGGGCGGCCACTTTCTTCAAGCGGTGCGAAAATCCGTGAAAATACGGAATAATCACAGAGGGCCGTTGAATGAGCGGCTCGTTCGCCTGCTTACTTTTGCCTTCCAACTTGGCTAACCTGAGAGCCTTCTGGGCAGCGGAGGCAATCACTGAGTTAGGATACCCTGCGCTTCGCAACTTGTGAACCTGGTTCTGAACACTCTGTTGCATGAGGTGCTCGCAGGATCTGTTAACGGCGGATCGTACACAAGACAGAGCGATGGCATTTTTGACGAGTTTAGAATGCGTGGAATTAAAATTCAGCAGACTTTTTATGGACCGGGGAAGATACATCCAGCATATGTGGGAGTCATGGAAATAAATTTTCAAGTCAAGGTACTGAATCAAGTTATCCTGTGGCATCTCAAATGTAAAGTTCAGTCCCAGTCCTTGCTCTTTAAATAGCTTCAAAACATTCACAACACTGCCGTTGAAATTGTCGCTATTTACAAACACCAGGTAATCGTCTACGTAGCGAACAATCTTAGTGGCAAGGCCACATAGTTGCTTTTGTATGGCCCGGTCGACGCTACCCAAGAAAATACTGCTCAAAATAGGAGCCACTCGCGACCCAATGCACACTCCCGAACGCTGTGCATAAACCTTGCCTTCCCAGCAAATGAAGGTCGAACGAAGGTAACAGTTCAGCAGCTCCAAAAAGCCTTCAACCGAAACACCACAGCGTGTTGTGAAGGCAACCTCGTCATTTAGGTCACAAATACACTCCTTAACGCATCGTAGCAACACGTCTTGAGGCATCGCGTAATACAAATCCTCAACGTCTATGCTGAAGGCCTTGCATCCAACTGGATTTTCATTTCTTAGGAAGTTAACAACACTGTCTGAGCTGGGTATAACGAAAGGGTCATGTACATCCAGCCCTTGTAGGTGCGACTGGAGATAACCTGACAATAGGTGCAGCCATGTGTTCCTTTCTGAAACGATTGTACGGAAAGGAATACCATCCTTGTGTGTTTTTGCATTAAAAAACACACTCAAAAAAAGACCCTTACTACTTTTCACTTGGCCTGCTTTAGCGCTCGTCGTGTCCACTCTTTTTCGTTTGTCCCTGTTTTTTAGCGCTTTGAAGTCGTGCCATGATGTCTTACAAACTCGCCCAAGCTTCCGTGCTTCTAAGATTAATTTCTAGTACAAAGGGCTCTTTTACTTGTTCTAATGTACCTCTCAATAACCCCGCGTACCTGTCATCTTTAATTGCGCTGTACGTCTGTCGAGCAAGGTCAGCCTCGTGGTACGCCAGGATTTCTACGTGCCCACCAGAACTTCAATTTTCGTGCGGGATTCTACAGCCATCTCCAGGCCACGCGAGAAGACTGTGTAAGGTGCTAAATTCCGAGTGGTGGAACCAAGTGCGTTTCTTCAAAGACTGCCTGTGGGTGTCTTGTGGCCTTCAGGCAGATGACCGGCGCTCTTCGCACCAGAGGTTTAGTGAATGGATCAAGGTGTCTCGACAGCTTACGGAATGGCTCTGGAGCCAGGTGCGCCTCAAGCTACCAGCTAAGAAGAAATCACGCGCCGAAGAAGGCACTTTGATGAACTTGACCAACTTGTGCATTCCTCCTCACCATGAGTCAATGCTACGTAAAGGTCCGAAGTTCAGTGTGGCAGCGTCTCCTCCAGCCACTGAGCTGCTGACGATGTCCAGGAGGATAGCTAGCCGTGTCCAGGAGGAAGCAAAGCCTGTGTGTGTGGCCGAATGCGTGGAAGCCTTGTCCAAAGGTACGATTAGCCGCTTCGGCTATAGGCAAATTGGACGTGTTGTGGACTTTCTTTGTTCGTCGGGGCTCACGGCTGTTGTGTCCGATAAGGAAGGCTTTTTTGTAATCATGAGCGAAGGCATGTTTTCTGAGAAAGGCGGGTCTGCGATTGATAAGAATTTTCGTCGTGTAGGGCTTAAGGCTGAGCAAGTGAGAGCCGATGCGGTCAAGTTGCTGAGGAAGCATAACCTAGACAAGCTAGCAGGCCAAGTGAAAAGTAGTAAGGGTCTTTTTTTGAGTGTGTTCTTTAATGCAAAAACACACAAGGATGGTATTCCTTTCCGTACAATCGTTTCAGAAAGGAACACATGGCTGCACCTATTGTCAGGTTATCTCCAGTCGCACCTACAAGGGCTGGATGTACATGACCCTTTCGTTATACCCAGCTCAGACAGTGTTGTTAACTTCCTAAGAAATGAAAATCCAGTTGGATGCAAGGCCTTCAGCATAGACGTTGAGGATTTGTATTACGCGATGCCTCAAGACGTGTTGCTACGATGCGTTAAGGAGTGTATTTGTGACCTAAATGACGAGGTTGCCTTCACAACACGCTGTGGTGTTTCGGTTGAAGGCTTTTTGGAGCTGCTGAACTGTTACCTTCGTTCGACCTTCATTTGCTGGGAAGGCAAGGTTTATGCACAGCGTTCGGGAGTGTGCATTGGGTCGCGAGTGGCTCCTATTTTGAGCAGTATTTTCTTGGGTAGCGTCGACCGGGCCATACAAAAGCAACTATGTGGCCTTGCCACTAAGATTGTTCGCTACGTAGACGATTACCTGGTGTTTGTAAATAGCGACAATTTCAACGGCAGTGTTGTGAATGTTTTGAAGCTATTTAAAGAGCAAGGACTGGGACTGAACTTTACATTTGAGATGCCACAGGATAACTTGATTCAGTACCTTGACTTGAAAATTTATTTCCATGACTCCCACATATGCTGGATGTATCTTCCCCGGTCCATAAAAAGTCTGCTGAATTTTAATTCCTCGCATTCTAAACTCGTCAAAAATGGCATCGCTCTGTCTTGTGTACGATCCGCCGTTAACAGATCCTGCGAGCACCTCATGCAACAGAGTGTTCAGAACCAGGTTCACAAGTTGCGAAGCGCAGGGTATCCTAATTCAGTGATTGCCTCCGCTGCCCAGAAGGCTCTCAGGTTAGCCAAGTTGGAAGGCAAAAGTAAGCAGGCGAACGAGCCGCTCAATCAACGGCCCTCTGTGATTATTCCGTATTTTCACGGATTTTCGCACCGCTTGAAGAAAGTGGCCGCCCGGCACGACGTTGATGTCGTTTTTTCTGCAAAGAACAAGCTAAGTGCTGTATGTCCTGCTTTGCAGAAACGCCTTGGCACTAAGGAGCGTGCCAAAAGTAATCGATGCAAGGTGAAACATGGCTTACAGTTTGTGCCCTGTAAACAGGGGGCTGTGTACCACATTCCTTTCGCGTGTGGACGGTGCTATGTTGGACAGTCGGGCCGATGCCTGAATGTTAGGCTTAGAGAGCACCACAGCTCCCTCAAAGGAACGGCCTATTCGCACCTGGCGATGCATTGCCGTGATTGCGGATGTGAACCTGGTTTATCTGACACTTCAGTAATTTTCAGACACGATAATAAACTAACAAGGGAGATAGTCGAAGCCTATCTGATTAAAGAGAAAGGCGACGGGTGTGTCAGCCAGCCTTCACTGAGTCTGTTGGAATGCGAATTTAATCTACTGCAGAAATCTGGCGTCATACCAAATTGATTTTGTGGTGTTTTTCTTGGGCTTTTCTGAGCGGTCTGCGCAAGTGTGCACGCATGTGCGCCATCTAATAGGGTTTACCTTTTTCCAATCTTTGTTGTAATAAATTTCAGTTTCAAATTAGCGCTCGTTGTGTCCACTCTTTTTCGTTTGTCCCTGTTTTTTAGCGCTTTGAAGTTGTGCCATGATGTCTTACAAACTCGCCCAAGCTTCCGTGCTTCTAAAAAAAATAAACAGTTGTTACGTTTTATGTTGGAATGCGTCCTTCCATCGACACGGCACCCCACACATTGTTTCGCTGTATTGCAAGATCACGTGTGTAAGGTCAGCAGTAAAGGCCGTACCTCTGTCGGTGATGATTACTTCTGGGGCACCATGACGCAGGACGATGTTCCCAACGAAAAACTTGGCTACCTCGGCGGCACTGCCTTTGGGCAGGGCCCTTGCTTCGGCGTAGCAGTTGAGGTAGTCGGTAGTGATGACGATCCACTTGTTTCCGTCAGTCGACGACGGGAACGGCCCAAGCAACGGCGGTCCTGCTCTCGAGGTATTCCACAAGGCCCCTGAATTTCGGGTCGGCTTGGTGTCGTTCAGCGAACTCGTCGACACTAATGATTCCCAAGAAGCAGTCATCATCGTGATCGTCCTGCAGCGATGCGTCGACGGGGGCGCAAGAGTGGCAGTCGGCGTCAGAGTGTTTTCTTCCGGACTTGTAAACGATGGTAATGTCGAATTCTTGAAGTCTTAGGTTCCTCCGTGCGAGGCGACATGAAGGGTCCTTCAAGTTAGCTAACCAACACAAGGCGTGATGGTCGCTGAGAACCTTGAAGGGCCTGCCGTAGAGATAGCGGCTAAACATGGATGCAGCCCAGATTATGGCAAGGCACTCCTTTTTTGTTGTACAATAGTTGGCTTCAGCCTTGGATAGCGACCGGCTAGCATAGCTGATAACCCTTTCCAGTCCGTCGGTCTTCTGCACAAGGACGGCGCCGTGTCCTACGCTGCTTGCGTCGGTGTAGATTTCCGTATCGGCGTATTCGTCGAAATGCGCAAGTGTCGGATGCGTCTGCAGGCGTCGTTTCACTTCCTGAAATGCCTCGACTTGCACCGTTTCCCACTTGAATTCCACGTCGCTCTTCGTGACGTGAGTTAGGGGTTCGGCGATCAGTAAAAATTCCTTGAGGAAGCGTGCGTAATAGGCGCACTAGCCGAGAAATCGGCTTACGGCCTTCTTGTTTGTGGGCGGTGGGAATGCAGTGATGACAGCTGTTTTCCGCGGGTCGAGGCGAACTCCAGATTTGCTAATGACGTGGCCCAAGAACAAGAGCTCCTCGTACGCGGAATGTCGCCTTTCTGGCTTCATGGTGAGTCCGGAGGTCTTGATTGCTTGAAGTACAGCTTCAAGGCGCCGGAGGTGTTCGTCGAAGTTTGACGCAAACACAACAACGTCGTCCAAGTACACAAGGCACGTCTGCCACTTCAAGCCAGCCGGCACTGTATCCATTACCCGTTGGAAAGCCGCAGGCACCGGGCAAAGGCCAAAAGGCATGACCTTGGAATCCAACAGGCCGTCCGGTGTTATGAAGGCAGTCTTTCCTCGGTCTCTCTCGTCGACTTCGATTTGCCAGTAGCCGGTCTTAAGGTCCATCGACGAAAAGTTTTTCGCGTTGTGTAATCGATCCAGGGCATCGTCTGTCCGTGGGAGAGGGTGCACGTCCTTCTTTGTTATATTGGTCAGACGACGATAGTCGCCGCAGAAACGTAGGGTCCCATCCTTCTTCTTCACTAACACCACGGGAGACACCCACGGGCTATTGGACGGCTGGATGATGTCGTCGCGTAGCATTTGGTCGACTTGTTTCTTAACGCCCTCCCGTTGCCGCGTCGAAACTCGATAGGGACTCTGACTGAGTTTTCGAGCATTTTGTTGCGCTATGATGCGGTGCTTAGCAAGGGGCGTTTGTCGGACCCGCGATGACGACGAGAAACAGTCCTTGTATTCATGCCGAAGGCATCGAAGCTGTTGCTGTTGGCGAGCGGGAAGGCTTGGGTTTACGTCGAAGGATGGCTCAGGCATTGCGGTTGTCGTTGTAGCTTCGTCAGAATCTGAAAAGGCAAACGCATCGCTGGCGGCCAAGATTTCTTCGATGTACGCATTCGTCGTGCCGCTTCTCAGGTGTCTGTATTCTTGGCTGATGTCCGTTATCACGCTTCATTTGCCTTCATGCAACCGAGAAATGCATCTTTCGACGCAAATGTCACGGCCTAGCATCAAACGCTGATCGCTCTCGATGACACCTTCGATGTCTTAAGCCTGTACGGTGCCGACGGGAATTATGACGCCAGATCTAGGCGGAATGATGACTTGATCCTCGAGCACGTTCAGGGCATGTTGACATGGGTTCGTATCCGGCGATGTCGCTTTGTCCGACGATAGAGTTATCGACTTCGTTCTGAGGTCGATGACGGCGCCGTGATGGTCTAAGAAGTCAATGCCAAGTTTCTCATCTCTGGAGCAACGTTGCAAGGTTACGAAGCTCGAGGCTAAATGCGATTATTGATGGTGACTCTTGCTGTGCTGACTCCAGACGGCGATATTAGGTGGAGGCCAGCGGTCCGGATTTTGGGGCCTTCCCAAGCAGTCCTATCTTTTTTAACACGAAAGTGTTTTATGTCGGGGTCCACCAAGTACTTCCGTCACGGTTATGACTTTGATAAAATGGACGCCAACGGGTGAAAAAGAAAAAACTAAGAAAAAGCTGGTTGATCCCTCGATCATAGGAATCGGAATAACACGAAAGTAAAGCGTGCCCTTACAGAAGTAAATGAATGTTTACAAATGTACCTGAATTGATATAAGAGAGTTTGCACAATGTACATGGATGTCTGGCAGCTATAGCACCGTTTACCGTGTACATAGCTTTAGGTGCACGTTAATGAACTCCACGTGGTCGAAATTTCCGGAGCCCTCCACTATGGCGTCTCTCATAATCACATCGTGGATTTGGGACTTTAAGCCCCAGGTAATATTATTAATATAGCACCGTTTAACGTAGATGCACCCACTTCGATGATTGGTGGTACATCTCCATCCCGACGACTAACGTCCATGTTAAATGATTAAGCAAACCCTTGTGGTAGCTGTAGTAGCTAACGGTGAAAGCGTAATCAGAGAACTAGGTGTGATAGCCAGAAGAGCGTCGCATATTGGACGCTGAACTTGGTCGCCTTCCCGCGGCATGTCTGAACACCACGGCCGCACTAGAGGGAAACGCAAAGCGCGTCCTGCCGCCCCTGTAGCCCAGGCGCGATTTTTCTCGGGGCGAGCGCGTGAGCGGGGAACGCGGTGTTACAGCCAGGTAAGGCAGGCGCGCATCGCTGAGCTATTTTAGGGGCGAAGCTCCTTAAGGCGGCACCCGTTCGTCCCTCGTAGTTGTCGTAGTCGTAGTGCGTAACCAGTCGTAACGCTAGTACCAGATCTTGACCTCCAAGGTGGTGCCGGTGGGAGATTTTTCCTCTGCGTTGTTGAACAATAAAAAATTCGCAGCGTGCGCGTTAAATAAATGCCAATTGTTCTGTCTCTCATTCCCCATTAGCAGCCATTGGCATGTTCCAGTAGGAAGCGTTAGTAGAAGTGTAAGTGTTAGCTAAAAGCCGACTTCTTCTGTCTCTCATTCCCATTAGCAGCCATTGTTTACCTCCAAGGTAGTGCCTGGTGAGATTTCTCCTGTGCGTGATTAAACAATAAAAATTTTGTTCAAAACGCCGTTGATTGATGAAATAAACCAACGAAAGACGCCAGATCTTTTCTAAAAGCAAAACCAAAGAACGCCAGATGTTTCTAAAGCAAAACGAAAAGACGCCAGCTGCTTAACGAAAGACGCCAGATGTTTTCTAAAGCAATGGTTTTCTAAACAACGAAAATTCACAGCGTACATGTAAAATTAAAGTCAGCTGCAAGTCGTCGTAACTCATCGAACCTTTATTATAAACGCGCCCGATCTCACGTCGATGATGATGTACTGGGCAGAATTCATGGAAGATTCACGGTTTACCGATGAACCTCCGCAGCTTCGCCCACTCATCATCATTCACTCCGTGGATATGCTGTGATTTTTTGGTTTGGATTAGCGTGATGCGATGAGCGAGGCCGACGGTTTTGCGACGCTTGGTCTAAGATCGCCACCTCACGGTGTGTTAAGGAATTCACAAAATTGAACTTCTATTGAAAACGCGCCGAATGGGACGGACGTGTAACGCGCCGCAGATGCTAATCGCGGAGGGCACAGTAATCACTAATTACTTTACCGCTACCAGAGGGCAATACCACCCCGCCGACCGGGAGAGTGGTAGATATAAAAGGCGCGTTTGTAGAGCTTCTAGAGTCTGTGGCCATAGCGCAGTGGATAGCGCGCCCGGCATGTGTTGTTGCGGACTGAGCGGTGGTGGGTTCGATGCCCATTGACGGAACTTTTTTTCTTTGACATTTTATCGTGTAAATTTTTTCTACGTCATTTCCGTGACGGAAATACGTCACTGAAGTCTTGGTGGACCCCGGCATAAAACACTTTCGTGTTAAAAGATCCGCCGCTGGGAATCGAACCCATGACCTCCCGGCCGCGACGGTAAGCGCCCGGCGCTCAACCGGCTAAGCCAACTTGGCAGATGACGGACACTCTGCGAACGCGCCCTATATCTATCACATATCCTCTTTCGCACGGTGCTCTCTGTTGGCGGTGTGATAGCCGGGGCGGAGCGGGGCGGTGCCACCGTCTGTGAGGTGTGAGAGAAGTAATGCGTCACGATCGACATTTACTAGCGCTTACTCCGAGATTGCGCGCGATATCGGAGGTCATGGTTAAACCATGGCAACCGTCTCGATGGCGAGAGACACTGGCCGCGCTGGAGTCGCCGAGGGAACCTAGACGCAGTTACGTTCTTTGCCTTTTGCTTCGTGTTAGCGTGCGCCGGCTCATTGAAGTAGTGTAGCTTCCAGATGCACCGACGGGATTTCTCCGCCGCTGACTGCTTCGATTGCGAGAGCACCGACTAAGAAACTGCTGCAATACGTGTTGCAGAAAGGACACGATTTCGACGGGCGAATGTCGTGCCTTGGTGGAGCGAGACAGAGGCCAGCGGGACGCACGCGTCTGCGGCTCAAGCTACGAACCTCTGCTTCTCGTGTTGCTGAAGCGCAGTGTGGTAGTGTATGCATGAACACAGGCGTCAGTTACCCATTACTAGAAAGCGCACACCGTGCCACTTCTCTCCTTAATTGACGACGTTTTGAAGAAGTGCATATCGGGTACCAGTGTAGATTAAGCGCTTCTTGATGTCATCTTTACGCGCGATTCACGATTCGCTGATTCCAAATATATGTTCACAACTTCGGTTTAATCATGATCATGGGCGTTAGTCGTCGCGATGAAGACATGCCACTAGGCGTGAACATGGATGCATCGACGTCAAACGGTGTTATAGCTGCCAAACACCAGTAGACATTGTAGGAGCTCTCATATATCACTACAAGATAAGCAGAACTTCTGTGAAGACACGTTTCACTTTCGTGTTATACCGACTCCTATGACGGAGAGATCAACAATGTTATTTTCAACTTTGCAGCGAATGGCCCCCTGATGACGGAATAGTCAGCTTCAGTATCGACGAGAGCGGTGACGTTGTGGCCGTCGATGAGACGGTCGAGGTCGCTAGTTCGTCGCCCAGCGTTGGGATTAGGTCGCGGCGTCGGTCATGGCTACATCGGCTTGTCCCGCTGCTTCGACGTTGCGTCGTCAGGTCATCTTCGGGCCGCGAAGTTTCGATGTCAGGGTTCCGTCCTGGTTGCGGCGTGTTCTTTATATTTCGTCGCAGCATCGTCGTCGGCGACGGACGATCCTCGGTATTTCGTCGTACAGCAACCGCACCTCCATCGGTTTCTGCGCTTAGTTTTCCGGATACGGCCTAGGTGGCCGACCCCGGGTTAGGCCAGTGTATGGATGGCGTTGGGGAGAGGCGTAGCGGCCTGGCGAGCGCGATCGGAAAGGTCCTCGGGAGGTTCATTGCGCTCCTGCGAGGTAGTCGGCGATGTCTCATGATCGTTCACCTCGCTCTGTACACGGCGCGCTGACGGTGAAGCCGCGTAGTCCCACATGGCGGTATTGGCAACGAAGGTAGGTATGGCCGGCATCCCCGCAGCAATAGCAGAGTGGGCGGTGCTCAGGGGCGCGCCAACCGTCGGTCTTCCTAGGGGTGTAGCGCTGGCCGGCAGGCGGACGGTAGGGCGTCAGTTGCGGCGGCGGCGTCTGGCGACGGTACGGCGGTGGTTTGGCGTCTTGGCGTGGGCGTTGGGGAGGAGCCTGACGGCGGGCTGCAGTAGCATAGCTCATAGCTTTCGGCTGCGGCTCTACTAGCCGAGGAGCGCCCAGTGATTGCTAGATCTCCTGGCTCACGACGTCAGCGATGGAGTCCACCTGACGTTGCTACGAAGGTAGGGTTTTTCGTATCTCCTGTTGCACGATTGCTCTAATTGTGTCACGCAGGTCCGCGGTTCCTAGCGCATGAACGTCGACGTAGCTTGTGGCCAAGAAGCTGCGGTTTTATTGGCGCGTTCGCACCTCAAGCATTTTCTCGATTGTCGAAGCCTCCGAAGCAAATTCAATGACCGTCTTCGGCGGGTTCATTATCAAGCCAGCGAAGAGTTCTTGTTTTACACCCCGCATGAGGAACCTCACTTTCCTCTCTTTGTGCATACTTGGTCGGCGTGTCTGAAAAGGTGATTCATTTCTTCCGTGTAGATGGCAATGTTTTCATTGCGCAGCTGCAGAAAAATCTCCAGCATAGCTGCGGCCCGTTCCTTGCAGACCACGGTCGTGAACGTGCTTAGGAACGTCGTTCGAAAGAGATCACAGGTTTGTAGTGCGGATTCTCGGTTCTCGAACCACGTCCTCGCGGCGTCTTCTAGGTAGAAGTAGACGTGACGCAGTTATTCTTCGGAGTCCCAATTGTTGAAGGTGGCGACTCGGTCGTACCTCTCCAGCCGGCTTTGAGTCTTCAGTCGATGATCCACGAAAAGTCGGCGGCTCCCTGGGCTGAATCATGACGCGTAGTTGAGGTGACAGAACAACCGTCATGGTGCCTGTCGTCTTCGTCGTCGCGGTCTTGTCGGGTAGGGGTCCGTATTCTGGCGCGAGACCTTGCTCCCTGCGGCTGGCTCGCTGGTTGGCGTCGATGTCCCCTTGACGGTGTGGGCTTGGCTCACGGCTGTAGGGGGGCGTTCGGTACATGGACCAGGAAGCACCTCCACCAGATGTCACGGGGTCGTCACGTCGACGAAGGCAGCAGTCGGCGTATTTAAGGTGAAACTCTTTATTTGGCCGAACTTCTGGCCGGCCAGAAAACGGAAAGTAAAGCTACAGCAATACACAATGTACACTGATAGCGGCGAAGAGAGCGTCGGCCGTCGATAAACAGCTCTGCGGTAACGCGCGTCAGCATTTACACATGCGGCGTCGAACATTCGAGCCTTATTGCTGTTGGCCACGTTCGTTTGAGAATAGTCTTAACTGTTCGCGTTTGCGCGCACAAGCCTATCAGAAGATTCTGAGATAATCTGGAAGGTTCCCTGATATTAGGGCGTGGCTTGCGGAAGGCGGCGGCTACGCGTGCAACGGACTAGATAGATAAAATTTACAAAAAGAAGCACGCGTGGCACTATCTATCTGGCCGCCTACGTCTGGGTTACCTCCTCGTCACGTCCTCACGGTACACTGTTAACCACATTACATGTGTAACTTGGTTTCTATAACTCACACCCCTAAACCTATACAATACCCCACCCCTATACCTATACTGCACCTATACAATGGGTGTAATTTCAAACTTACACCCAAGGGTGTGAACATTTTTGATGGGTGTAAAAGCATGTTACACCCAAACAAGAAATAGGGTGTTAGGTGTTTATGCACAATTGCACACAAACAGGGCAAAATTTTCCAAAATTCGAGTAGTTCCCCCTCCCAGTTGGCTCCCATGGAAACGCTACAAAGCTTACCATTTAGCTAGTCGTTTCAAGGGTGCATGACCTATTCTAGTGGCTCCTGCCACCGTGAGAAAACCCTGGCCCCAGCACGGCTTTTATGGTGCGTATGAAGCATAGCATAAATGACCCTCACATATACAGTAGAGCATTGCCCGGGCCGTGATTTTCGGCCCGGGCCCGGGCCCGCAACTTGTTCAAGTTTTCCCGCCCGAGCCCGGCCCGGTGATTCAATGCGCAACCCGGGCCTGGTCCGAACGCGAGAAAAAATTTCGCCTACCCGGCCCGGCCCGGCCCGACGGCAGATCAGGCCCGCCAGAGGCCCGAGCTAATAATATAGGCGGCGTCGCCAGGACATAGAATATACAGCAAAGTATTAAGTAGCAAATATTACCCTTTGATGGCGAATGTTTCGCTAACAATTCTGCTTTAACCTACGGTAATTTCGTGTAAAAAGGGACTAATGGTGTAAATAAACAGTTGAGTGGACATACTGGGCACAATGAATGTTTAAGAAAGAGAAAATAGACAGCCACCCATTTGTAGCATGAAGCCACGAGGAAATCCATACGGATTTCTCAGAAATAAAGCCTCTGTCCGAACATTCATTGCTTGCCGAACAAACAATGAATGTTTGTTCGGCAATGGTATGCTACGCCTTTTGTTGTTTTTTTTTTGGAAATGCAATGGGGATCATCAAGAGCGTTTTGTAGCTGATATTGCAGCAAGGAAAGTGATTTGCAGCACGAGTTCAGTTTCGATAGCAAGTGCAATAAAAACAAAAGAGACAGAGAACAGAACGCTCTCTTCAATTTGCTTTTATTGCGCACTTTACTGAAACTTAAAACATGCTCTAATGACAAAGTCAATCGTGCACACGGCTTCTGGATATTTATTTATTTATTTATCTATTTATTTATTTATTTATTTATTTATTGAATACTGCAGACCAAGAACTGGTCCAAGCAGGACAGGTGCAAGAGGAAGGATATAATCAAAAATACATGTGATAACATAAGGATATATCACGAGAAATGGAATCGAAACACCTACTAACAGAACGCATCAAAGATAACTTTGCAAACATATTACATGAAGTGGATACATAGCACAAATTACCAGTGCATGTTTTAGCTCTAAGCAACACAAATTTGGCTAAGATCAGTTAGGCAGTTCCACTCTGATACAGTACGCGGATAAAGTGAAAACTGAAACGCGTTCGTTTTAGCAAATTAAGGGCTTAAAGTACAGGCGTGATGATGGCGTGTATGCCTAGTGCACAGAGGAGATACATATGCATGCGGGTCAAGGGCTAACTTATGATTAACAAGATGATATAGAAAGTTAAGCCGGTTTCTTTTTCGCAGTAATTCAAGTGTTTCGATGTTGCTAGCAGTCATGAGTTCAGTCGGCGAGTCCGTAATTTTAAACTTAGAATAAGCAAACCTAACAGCTTTTCTTTGTACTGCTTCCAGTTTTCTAATGTTACATTAAGTAAAGAGGTCCCATACAACACAAGAGTATTCTAGTTTTGGTCTTACGTACATAAAGTAATTAAGTGGTTTTATGTTAGGGGGAGAATTTCTAAGTTTATGTTTTAGAAAACACAGCTTACGGAAGGCAGCAGAACATACGTTGTCTATGTGTAAGTTCCAAGATAGGTCAATAGTTATTGTTTCGCCTAGATATTTGTAGTTATTAACATGTTGCAGTGATAATGAGCCGAGGTTATAAGTAAAATGAAGAGGTCTTTTTGAACGTGTTACACAAAGATAAACAGTTTTTTGTGCGTTAAGTACCATACCATTGTCATTACACCAGTTTAGTATGTTATTAAGATCTAAGTTCATGTTCTGTTGATCATTAGAACAGATAATTTGACGAAAGAGCAGGCAATCATCCGCGAACAGTCTGATTTGAGTTCCTGGTAGTATTGTGTTAACAATGTCGTTTACATAAATTAGAAAAATTCGGCAGATCCCACGTTCCGTGGGAATCGATGTTATGCGAAGCATGCGCGGGATGGTGACTGTGGCGTAATTTTCACATTGAGCCAAACGTTACGGAATGACGCCACAGAAATGTGGAGGTAGTATACGCACACATATGTTAGAGTCGCATATGTATTGTATAACCAGTTCTTTACAGTTGCGTAACGATGCTGCACTGCTACTCAGCGATATTTAAATCGTGACGCGTCAGAGATGCTATCCGAGAGCTCTGCGCGTGCGCGGAAGCGGGGGTGGCAGTGTTGTGGCCAGGGGCGTAGCCAGAAATTTTTTTCGGGGGGGGGGGGGGGGGTTCCACCATGCCTTATCTATGTTCGTGCGTGCGTTTGTATGTGTGCGTGTATATATACGCAAGCAAAACTGAAAAATGTCGGGGGGGGGGAGTTTGAACCCCCCCCCCCCTTGGCTACACCCCTGGTTGTGGCCGTGGATGCCCCCAGTTGCGATAAGAGCTGTGGCGCCGCTCGACATTGCTTTGGAAGCCTATACTTGTCCGTTATGATGGAGAACGCACGCACGTTTCACGAACCCGTGTGTATGTGTATAAGGAGTTCCTTGACCGTTTTTCAACAAGTTTTTAGGGGCGAAGTTCCTTAAGGCGGCACCCGTTCGTCCCTCGTAGTCGTCGTCGTCGTAGTAGTAGTAGTAGCAGTAGTAGTCGTAGTCCGTAACAAGTCTTACGCTTTGACCTCCAAGGTGGTGCCGGTGGGAGATATTTCCTGTGCGTTCTTGAACAATAAAAAATTCGCAGCGTGCGCGTTAACTAAAAGCCGAATTCTTCTGTCTCTCATTCCCCATTAGCAGCCATTGGCATGTTCCAGTAGGAAACGTTAGTAGAAGTAGAAGTGTAAGTGTTAGCTAAAAGCCGACTTCTTCTGTCTCTCATTCCCATTAGCAGCCATTGGCATGTTCCAGTAGGAAACGTTAGTAGAAGTAGAAGTGTAAGTGTTAGCTAAAAGCCGACTTCTTCTGTCTCTCATTCCCATTAGCAGCCATTGTTTACCTCCAAGGTAGTGTCTGGTGAGATTTCTCCTGTGCGTAATTAAACAATAAAAATTTTGTTCAAAACGCCGTTGATTGATGAAATAAACCAACGAAAGACGCCAGATGTTTTGTAAAAGCAGAACGAAAGAACGCCAGCTGCTTAACGAAAGACGCCAGATTTTTCTAAAGCAATGGTTTTCTAAACAATGAAAATTCACAGCGTACATGCAAAATTAAAGTGAGCTGCAAGTCGTCATAACTCATCGAACCTTTAGTATAAACGCGCCCGATCTCACGTCGGTGATGATGTACTGGGCAGAATTCACGGAAGATTCACGGTTTACCGATGAACCTCCGCAGCTTCGCCCACTCATCATCATTCACTCCGTGGATATGCTGCGATTTTTCTTTCTTCAGCTTCCTCGCTTTGCTTGAGTCCGCCGCGGTGGTGTAGCGGTTATGGTGCTAGGCTGCTAACCCGACGGTCGCGGGTTCGATCCCGGCCACGGTGGTCGCATTTCGATGCAGGCAAAATTCTAGATGCCCGTGTACTGTGCGATCTCGGTACACGTTAAAGAATACCCGATGGTCAAAATTTCCGGAGACCTTCGGTACGACGTGTCTCATAATCATATCGTGGTTTTGGAACATGAAACCCCAACAATAATTATTATCACTTTCCTTGCGTGTCAATGTGTGTGTTCGCGGTTACTGTGTTGGTTGAGACTCTGGATCACCTGTGGCACATACCCGCATAGTATGAACTCTGTTATACGGGTATGTGCCACACGTGACTGAGAGAAAGGGTTTCATGACGTACGGGACAGGTATTTTGCGTTATTCATGTCATGACCAGTGCATCGTGGTCGTCATACACTAATCCCCTGCTATGCCAATTTTGGTATATTACGAGTTATGGAGACGACCAGGAGAGGGCCCAGATGTAGGCGGCTAGATAGATAGATAGATAGATAGATAGATAGATAGATAGATAGATAGATAGATAGATAGATAGATAGATAGATAGATAGATAGATAGATAGATAGATAGATAGATAGATACGTAGATAGAAACGGCCAAAGTGTCTGAGGTTCGCTAAGATATGCTTCGCATTTAAAATAATAGCGGTCCCAGAACACTACCCTGTGGCACGCCTGATGTTACAGGAAGAGAGCTCGAATTGTTCCCATCTACTGAAACAAACTGTGAAGGTTCTGTTCAATAGTGTTGATGCCTGGCAATGAATATGTCGGGTAGATTGATGTCCCTGAGTTTTCTAATTAGTTTGTGATGAATAACTTTATCAAATGCCTTACTAAAATCAAAGAATATGACGTCCATTTGATCATTTTTATCCAGAGTTTCTGCAAATGAATGAACCGCTGAGACTAACTGAGTTACGGTTGAATATCCTTTTCTGAAGCCATGCTGAAAATTAGTATAGGGTTTTGTTCGAGGAATTCCACAACGCGCTTAGATATTAAATGTTCAAGCATTTTACATATTGGTGACGTTAATGAGATGGCACGGCAGTTTTCTACGAGTAAATGGTTGCCTTTCTTAAACACGCGAACAACACGAGCCCTCTTCCAATCACAGGGTAGTTGAGCACTCAAAAGCGAACATCGAAAGAGCACAATCACAAAGTGAGTAATAGTTTCTGCATAACGGCCAAGAAAAACATTAGGGATATTATCTGGACCACAAGATGATTTAGTTTTCAACTTCAAGATCATTGCAAGAACACCAGAGTATGATATAAAGTCCACCTCAGTAGGCTGAAACATTTTTCGCTGAGGCGTATTAAGACTCGCTTAGCAAACACGCTATGGAAAAATTTGTTAAAATGTTCCGCAATGAGCTTCAGATCTGTAACTGTATTTCCATCGACTAATATATGTGATACCTGCTTCTTACTATCGCTCAGGAAGTTCCAAAACTTCGTAGGATCGTTTTTAAAAAGCTTGGCAGTGTTGTTCTAAAGTAAAAATCATTTGATTCTCGCAAAGCACGTGCCAAATTTATTTTAAGTTCATGAATAATAGCTGATTGGGGATTACTCTTTTTCAGCCGTTTTAATTTGCGGTTTAGATGGATGATTTTACGCGTAATCCATGGGATGCTTTTAGCAATCTTTTTAGATTTGGTTGGGACAAATGACCTTATGCAGTGATGGCACATTTCAGTAAATTGGTTCCATAGCGCGTCGACAACGTCCTCATTTTCAATAAAGTCATCATAACAACTTACCATGTACTGCACAATAGACGCATCATCAGATATTGCATAATCCTTGAAGCTTCGAGTGGTTGTGCGTTTCCGACCAACTGAGTTGAATAAAGGAATGGTAACACTTACGAGATGATAGTCAGACAGGCCACTTTCAATTAAAACTAGGGGTGTGCGAATATCAAATTTTTCGAATACGAATACGAATACGAATACGAATATCCACCTTCGAATATCGAATCGAATATCGAATATCAAAGCAAAAATGCCTCCACAGTAACGATATTTTATTTAACATGTAGTTATATAAAAAAACATTAACAGCCTGACTGGCAACACACCATACGCTGCTATCTCCAGAACACAATGTCCAGGCTAGCACAATGCACATCACAACACAAGCAAATATCACGGCACAATGAAAGTAATGACTTGATGTTATCATTGTAGTGAAGAGGAGGAAGAAGCCACGCTCGGTCGGCTGTTGCTGTGCGCGTGATCTGCGTTCCTGTTGGACCGGCGCTACTTCGACTGCACAAGTCGTCAGTACTTTGTCAATAAACCATCATACGACATCATGAAGAAATATGAGTTGCTCCTCATGATCAGGCAGCAGGCGCTCCCTTCTAAAAGAGACAATCCCCCCCCCCCCCCCCCGCCACTGAAAATGCACGCTCGCTTGGAAGAGAAGTGGCTGGTATAGGGAGGTACATGGGACAAGGCTTTGCCAGACTGGGGTATGTGAAGGTGCCTACAGTCCGCCACCAGTCACATGGGTCACTGTCTTCAGAAGTGGTCCCGCATAGTGAACGAGTGGTAGCGCGGCGCGTTACGGCCGCATAATATTGATAATGTATGGTTACATGATCGCCAACAGCGCTGCACGTCGGAGATGCACCAGCAATAAATCATACGTACTGGGGCGCTCGTCGAGGCAGATATCGTGCCTCCGTGTACTTACGATGTTTATCGCTCCTCTCGGCAACGTTTTTAGCTATACGAACGCAGCAGAAATGTGGAAGACGAGTTAATTTATGCATAATAATGGAATCGCATATTCGATTTTTTCGAATATTCGAAGTTATCGAATATTCGAAACTTTTCGAATATACGATTTTCGAATCGAGTAAGAATATTTCGAATGTAATATTCGACGAATATTCGAAACTTTCGAATACTCGAATCATATGATTGTTGGACTACGAATCATATGATTGTTGTTTTGATATGGCATGCTTACAGTAGCAGCCGTGTACTTTCGTGAACAAACGTTTGCGGCGTGCGAAAAAAAGATTATACGGCCATGGCACTGCTTCCTGAGAAGGTTAGAGTCAAGTCATCCATGCCGCTAGGGAATCACCCGCCGATTAAGACGCGAGGCAGCTAGCTGAGCTTTAACCACTGTGAAGCAAGATGAACTGCTCGCCTCGTTTTTTCGGCTCTCGCGTCATGCTTGCAGTCTCTTTTTATGATATCGACTTGACAGGCTTATAAAGCCTGCAGCGTGAACGCGGCTAGAAAATCGCACAAATTCAGAAGGTGGTTACTTCAATGTTGCAATTGCAAAGCATGTATTAAGCGCCAGTTATATTTAGCGGCTTAAATATATATCACCCTAATAAAGTGACAAAAACAAAGCAAACCTGCAGAACGATGTCAAAGCATGCTGCAAATGCACAGACGTCCGTTCCGGCGTGATAAAGCAGCCTTCCCGACGCGTGAAATGCAGGCGCCGAACTTCTGACGATGTGCCGAGTTCAGTTGAATTCAACCAACCCCGCAGTGATAACGGTATAACGCGAATGTGAACGTTCAACAACGGCGGGTAGGTCTCACGAACACGGGGAATCAAAACACAAAGTTGCTTCACCTACAACCGTAACTGGACTTTAACAATACGAGAAGACAGCGAGTAATCATTAATGTAGTCGCTGCGTGCATGCGCCGCGTTACTTACCGATTCAGGTAGTCGGAACGAACGAAAGCGATGAACTCAGACAGCCAAAATAGAAGGCGAGACAGCGCTGTCAGCTATCCACGCTTGCCGCCTTTATTTCTCGTACGACACGCCCGGGAAACGATGTGGCTGGCCGCTGTTGTGGCTGGCCGCTAAACCGCAATACTTCGGACCACGCTTGCGCTTCCGCGGGGTCGCTTATGCCATCGCTGAAACGCGCAGCTTCGCACAGCAAGCCTCTCGGCTCAACGTACCCAGCTGACGGCCCCCCAGTTACCTGCACCGAGAGAGGAACGCGTGCGCACGTGCGCTACCGCTACTGTGAAAGGGGCTGAGTCGGCCGCGCAGAAGGTTCAGAACTTTCCGACAGAGCCGCAGCGCGGCTGGCGCGGCGCTGTCGTCGCGCCGCAAACTTGAGCTTTGGTTCCCTATACACAGCCTTTAACGCTGGCAGGACTCAGAGGCAGCAGGCGCTTATAAGCGTTTCTTCGTTACCAACGTGATGGGGCGAGGAGCGCAACGGGCGCATTTAAAAGCCGTCGGCCAGCTCGCACGCTTCTAATATTTGCGCAGGGAGAACCTTGCCCTTCCGCTGTCTGCTCACACGGTAGTGGCTGCCGAGGTGCAGTTCTTTCTGCAACGTAGCAGCGCGTGCATCACGGGCCGCTTTTCTTGCTATCGCATTCATTGCTTCGCCCTTGCGGCGAAACTGCGGCTTTTTTGCCTAAAATGCTATTTGCGTTCTCTTTTGAGAACTCTCACATCGGTTTACGAAACCAACATGGATCAAACTGGGATTACACACTCCGAAGCTATGTTTTTCGCATCAAACACCGCGGTTCCGAATGAGGCCTCGAGCTTAGCAGAATGAAGCCTTATGTAGCAAGCTATTACGGCGGGTAGATGTATCATGCGTGTCCATTTTGCGTGTCTTGTGCAAGGGCGACACAGGTCGCTTGTTAGAGTTCGTGATATTATTGTAGCAGACAAGCGTGCTGGACCTCAGCCAGCATCGACGCGGTACAATGCATTATTCGACGATAAGCACAAAACTTATACAGAGACGTCGGCTCACATGCGGCAGAGGGAGCGTCGACTGTTTCGTGTGATTCCCGCAATGGGGGCGATCTGCGGGATTTTTCCGATGAATGTTTCGTGTGCGTAGGCACTGTGACAAAGCTACTACATTGATCATTGAATCGGGAACTATTCCTAGGCTTCTTCGAGATCGCGGTAATACGCTGTCACTATTTTTGACAGGGGCGTAGCCAAGGGGGGGTTGGGGGGGTTCAAACCCCCCCGAAATTTTTCAGTTTTGCTTGCGTATATAGGCACGCACACATACATACACACGCACGAGCATACATAAAGTATGGTTGAACCCCCCCCCCCCCCCCCCGAAAAAAATTTCTGGCTACGCCCCTGCAAAGAAAAAAACTAATTTTTCTCGATGAAGCTGGACCTGCGCATGCCTGAGTCTTGTTTTTTTTAATGTATAAGTACGTGTGACCCGGGCTCAGATAAATCATTCGTTGAAACTTATTGCCTGTGCGTGTTCCCCTTCGTCTAGTCTTCGCAAGACTCTGCGCTAAATTGTTCGGCTACGTCGTACTAACAAGACCATCAGTAACCTCTTACCAACACAGCGCGAGTGCCTGTGAGACATCCTAGTCCGGCACTTGGGTTGTTTTACTTATTTCCGTTATTGTCCATTTAGTGCCTTCTGCACTTTCGGATCTGCAGCGCTCATTTCCCTAGGAACAGCAAATGTTGACGCGACGTCGCGGTTTTTTTCGAATGATTTTTTTAAGGCTGCAAATGAAGGCTACAATGATTGGGGAAGAACTGGCGTGCATTGAAATGCTATAGCTTGACACACTGAGTAATCATGCAGGTTATGGGGAATGCTGCCGTGGGCGTGGTGTCGCCAAAGGCGTGCTCGGTCTGCAGAGCGACCACTAGCTTGTTCATCGACTATCTCGAAAGCGGCCGCTCCAAGGAGGGACTCGCCAGGATTGCCCGAGGTGCTTGCGCCTTCCTCAAGATCGCCAGTGCAGCCGCATGCACAAACGTCATTGACATGTATAAGGTAAGGGTGTAAACTGTGCGTTTCACAGCATGCATTAATTATTTTTCGTCATACCCTAGGCCATGTGCCAATCACTACGTAAAGAATCGCATTACTATGACAATGCTGCTTTGCTCATATTTTGGTATCAGTGGCCGAATTCACAAAATTTCTCTTTCGTAAGTGCAATGTTTCATCGGTCAGCAGGCTTCGTAATGATATGTGCTGCATCGTGATTGGCTGAAATATTCTCTTACGAAAATTTTTGCGTAACATGCTTTTCTGAACACGTGCCTAGGAATTCTTGTAACACTGCTGCACATAAGCTTCAGTAACGCAAGACCTTGGAAGAACCCGAGGATACAGTAGCAGTGTTTTTCTGCTCTTCGTAAGCATTTAATGTATCTCCATTACGAAGGAAGTTTGTTAACGTGGTGCTGCAGGAATTTCAATGCACACTGAGAAGCGAAAAAGGCGATACATTGGAGCCAACTAAAGGATTATTGGGTCATCCCTGCATTCATATGAAAAAAAAACTCAACAAATGAAATAACAAAAAAAGAACATGCAACGTACAACATACAATAAAGAGAGACATCATCGTCACCGTTCGTTCACGCAAACGTCATTGAAAAATGTCAACTGCTTTTGGACTAAGGCTAAGGATGGATCTTAGAAGACTGTAGGATTGCGCGTGTTGGTACAACATGATTATGAGTGCGAAACAGCGCAGCCGACAGGAGGGGACAAAAGAGGACACAGATGGACAAAGAGGAAGTTCAGCGCTCTGTGTCCTCTTCTGTCCCCTCCTGTCGGCTGCGCTGATTCGCACTCATAAGGATGGATATTCTTCAGGTGCTGTGCAAGCCGATTTCGCAAGCATACGCGTCCGATCGTTAACATGCGGTAACATCACCTTCGTTTGATCGAATGCAGGGGCGCAAGGCATACGCTGCAATGTGTGGTTAGAAAACACTATCTTCCGTTTCTAACACTGTTACAAGCTCTCACAGTCGATCCTTCAAGCAACTGCTAGCAGATAGCCCAAAGAAGCCTACATAAAGCAAACTTCCCTTAATTTTTGTCCAGCACATGATATTACTAGCCAGTGCTGACCCATGATAGTAGCACGGCAGTAAATGCGGTATGCCGAGTGCAACCGCTCATCGTTCGCATAAACTAAGAGGGCTTATGCACGCCCATGCTTGGGTTGATATTTAAAATTCGCGCTGAATTCCACAATGGACATCCAATTGTTATTTTTACATAATATCAATGTTACTGTGAATTTATCACTACACCTATCGGCTATCCTTGTTTGTCATCCGCTGCCTCGTCAGCTGTAGTAACGGATTCGTAAAATGCCTCGTTTTTCTGTGTGTATCTGCGGGCAACGAACTTTTCACAATATGGTTGTGGTTGAAGTGAGTAAACAGAGTTCTATGCTATTGTGTTCCTCCGCTATGTAGCCCTGCACTTGCTAACTGCTGCGCTGGTGCATTTTTTTCTTTCCATTGCTTAATGCCACTTGTTGCTAGGTCTGTCACATTCCACGCTATATATAACGGCATTCTGAGACACTGAGCTGTGGGTATTGTCGTCTGGCAAGGGGGAGCGCGAGAGTGCTTCGGCGTCAGCATGCTGGCGTCTGTTGCGGCACAGCACACGGATATCGTAGTCCATTAGGCGAAGTACCCAGCGGGCAAGGCGTCCTGAGGGATGCTTCAATGACGAGAACCAACATAGTGAATCATGGTTGGTGACATCAAATGAGCGACCATACAAATAAGGTCGGAAATTCGTAAGGGCCCAAATGATTTCCAGGCATTCCTTTTCGGTGACGGTGTAATTGGTCTCGGTTTTGTAAGCGTACGACTTCCATATGCCACGACATATTCCGGGAACCCTGGTTTGCGCTGCGCAAGGACAGTGCCGACGCCAACACCGCCGGCGTCTGTGAGTACCTCTGTAGGGGTCGTAGGGTCGTAGTGACCTAGTATGGGAGGCGACGTCAACAAACGACGGAGCTTTGCAAACGCGTGGTCGCAATCTGACGATCACTAATGGAGGGGCCCGTTACTTCCTAGGAGCTTCGTCAGCAGCGATATAATAGCCGCGAAAATTCGAATCAAACGGCGAAAGTACCAACGCAGTGCTACAAAACTGCGCCGTTCTTTGACGGACGTAGGTTTCGGGAACTCGCTCACGGCCGGAAGCTTGGCGGGATCGGGGAGAATTCCATCTTTGGACACGCAGTAACCCATTATAATCAGCTGCCGTGCTGCAAATCGGGGCATCTTTAGATTTAATTGCAAACTGGCATCGCTCAAACACGTCAAAAGATGCCGCAGGCGTTGAAGATGCGTAGAGAAGTCCGGAGCGAAAACGACGACATCGTCCAGGCAACACAAGCACGAGTGATATTTCAAGTTGCGCAGAACGGTATCCCTCAAGCGTTCAAAAGTGGCGGGCGCATTACACAGCCCGAACGGCATGACGTTGAATTCGTACAAGCCATTGGGCGTGACAAAGGCAGGTGTTCGGTCGAGCGTCGTGAGCCATAGGTACTTGCCAGTACCCTGAGCGCAAACCCAGAGGTGAAAAGAATTCTGCTCCTTGCAGGCTGTCAATCCCGTCGTCTATTCGCAGTAGTAAACACACGTCCTTACGAGTTATCTTGTTGCGTCGTCGGTAGTCCACACAGAACCGCACAGAGCTGCACAGAACCATCCTTCTTCGCAGCAAGAGCGACAGCAGACGCCCAGGGGCTGTTATAGGGTCGAATAACATCGCGCCGAAGCATGTCGTCGGCTTTCTCGTCGATTACACGGCGTTCTCTGGGAGATACGTGATATGGACGTTGCCGCAGTGACGGTTGCACGCCAGTGTCTAAGTGATGCGTAACAGCGGACGTGTGGCCGAGAGAAGTTTGAGCGACATCGAAAGAGGAGCGAATTCTTCGAACAGGCACAGAAGCTGGGACCGCTGGACCGGCGTAAGGTTGTCGGCAATGGAGCAACCATCAGTGGTTGATGAACCAGACGTGCAAACAGCACTGACCGTAGTAGAACTGGGGTTTGTCATCGGGTTCGTCCATGACTTGTGCGTCTTGGAGGAGTTCCACGATGCCGAAACATTCCCCTCGCACCAATGTAGCACTGTACAGGGATGAGTTGATAACAAAAATTGTGGTGTTGCCCTGAGTGACTTGCACAGTCACGAAAGGTACCAGTAACCCTTTCCTAGGGCAAACGCTCTCAGATGGCGAAATGAGTGCAATGGTGTCGGAGACACTGCCGAAGTAGGCTGGCACAGCCGTTGACGAGTTTGGAGGCACTTTGGTATCGTCTTTCATGAGGACCTTGCTCAGTGCCGATGGACTCTCTGCCGGCGTTGAATCTGAGACCGGTGACACTTCGATTTCGGTTGGTGCTCAATGAATTACGGCGCCGTGGTGGGAGAGAAAATCCCATCCTAGGATGACGTAGTGAGAGCGTGCAGCTATTATAATGAACTCGGCGTCGTACAGAACGTCCTGAATGACTACGCGAGCAGTGCATACTGCTGTAGGATGAACATACTGGGAGCTGGTGGTACGGAGGGACATCCCACAAAGTGGTGTCGTCACGTTTCGGAGTAAGCGGCTAAGTTTTGCGTCCATAACGGATACGGCGAGACTCCAGCATCAATAAGGGCAGGTGCACGAACACCGTCCACAAACACGCCTATCACGTTCGATGGGCTTCGCTGAGGAATTTCGCAATTTGACAGCGTCGCAGCCCTTGCCTCGCGGTCTGCGACGACTAGTTTTCCTGTTGGCGTGTGAGCGGACGTGGCCGCATCGGCGACAGGGAGTGACGGCGTGGAGACGGTGAACGGCGGGTACATCGTGCGGGGCGGGACGTCGGTGAAATAAGGTTCATCATAATAAGGGCTTCTTGATTGGCTGGTGAGGTTCGATGCGACCCGAGGAGGCTGCACGCGATTGCAATAGCGTGCGACGAGACCGGCGCAACAGCACGCAAAGCAGATGGGGCGGTTGTCGGAAGTGCGCCAACTTGGGTCTTGTGTCCACATTCATATCGCAGAACGCGATGGGCCAGGCTGCTGCTGATAAACATGCATGGGGGCTGTAGTCGAGGCACGTGGATGACGTCGGTGTATGTAGGCGGAACAGCCGCGTCGGAGGCCTGGGGGTCTGGCGACAGCTTCGGCGTATCTCAGGGGGCCAGCCACAAGAATCTCTGGAGGCGGCCTGGCCTCAACTTGTGCGTAGCTTAGTAGTGCAGGTACCGGAAGCGGCGGGTGGCATTCAGGAACGACCTCCGCGATTTGCTGCTGAATCGCTCGGCTGAGGGGAGGCATAAGTGTAGTTGGCTGTCCAAGATGTTGCGGCGGAGCGAAAGCCAGTTGAGAGACCTGGCGGGCAATTTCCTCACGCACGAACGACTTCATTTCGGCGTGCAAGGTTGAGTAATCAGAAATGGCCGACAAGCCCGTAAGATCAGCGTCCCGTGATGGCGGCCGACGGGTCATCAAGTGCTGCCGTGCCGGTGCAGCTCCTCGTAGCTTTGCCAAAGCGTGATGACCTCGGCCACTGTGCGAAAGTTTTCCGCACATGGTGAAAACATCGTCGTCGATGCCTTTCAGAACATTCCTGATTCTGTCAGGCTCTGACATGCTCGCGTCGGCTTTTTTGCACAAGTCAAGGATGTCTTCAATGTAGCTAGTGAAAAATTGACAGGCCTGCTGGGCTCGTTCACGTAAACGCAGTTCGGCTTGTAGCTTACGAACGGCACGGCGGCCAAACACGTTTACAATAACAGAGAGCTGAGCTAGTTGGTAAGTATTCATTCTAAAAAGACAGGGCGTGCAAACACGGACACAAGAAAGAAGTAAGGACACCACGAACGCCGACTAACAACTGAAGAGACGCACAACGGCTGAAAAGAAAGAAGGCACGAAAACTTATCTGCGCATGCCCATGCAACAGGCGAACCTATCAATCCGGCACGCGTGGCGGTCTACGTGGAAGATAACTGTTAAGGCATTTGATTTCATCTTTATGCAAGTTAATCGACGGTTGGCTCGCGCATGCGCTACCACTATTCTCGACATACCATGCTTCAATCATCAGGCGCGTTTCTTCATTTCTATGCCGGTACAACACTGCGCATTCATCAAATTTTGGCGTGCACTTACAATCTCGACACTGTAAAGAAAGATTAGAAGGTGAGCCTCCTGTTTGCGACCTCTTATGTTCCAACAATCTCTGGTTAATGCATCGCCCCGTCTGTCCTACGTAGAAGCGGCCGCAGCTGAAAGGGATCTTATATACCACACTCGTACGGCAATCAGTGAATTTTTTGGTATGTTTTACGAAACAAATATCGGTCCGCTTCTTGTCTTTTACTCCCTCATTCTTCCTCTGCACAGCGGCACAAATCTTACCTAGCTTATTGGCAGCCGTGCAAACAACATTAACGCCGTATCTACTTCCTACTTTCTTTAGCCTGTGAGATACGCGATGAATGTACGGTATACCTACGACACGTTTCTTCCTATCGCTTTCTGCAACCATGCTGGGAGTTAATACAATAGACTTCTTTAAACGTTCAGCGACCGTGGCCACTGCATCACGAGGATACCCTACATCTAAAAGACGCGTAACCTGTGCGTTAAAGCTATCACTCATTTTGTGCTCACATGACTTGGTAAGGGCTGACTTAAGGCAAGACATGGCGATGCCGTTTTTTACAACCTTCGAGTGCTTCGACGAAAAATTTAACAGCGGTTTCGACGATCTAGGAGGATACTGCCAGCACACGTGGTTCTTCTGGAACGTTAAGGAAATGTCTAGAAATTGTATTCCATTATTCTGAGGTACCTATTTAGTAAAGCTCAGCCCTCCTCCATTTAATTCAAATGTTTCGCTCACGGAAGTTACCACCTTTTGAAAGTCCTCACCACTACAAAAAATCAAGTAATCGTCCACATAACGAAAAACCTTAATAACCGAATTACCTAAGGCGCCTTCCAAAAGATTGTCAATCTTGCTAAGGTATAAATCACTAAGAACCGGAGCAACTTTAGAACCAATACATATCCCTGACTTCTGCACATAAACGCCTTCCTTCCAACCCACCGTTGTCGACTTTAAATACATGGAAAGGATTTCTAGAAATGCCCCGGTAGAAACACCACATTTTTCGATAAAAACCGTCTGGTGCTCTTGTTCGTTAATACATTCATTAACACATTTTAACAAGTCCTCATGCGGCAAAGAATAATACAGGTCTTCAATATCCATACTAAAGGCCTTACAACAGCCGGATTTCTCCTCTGAGAGGAACTGAACTAGCGCCTGAGAATTACGCATACGAAAAGGGTCTGAAAAACTCAAAGATGTTAAGCAGTTCTGCAAATAACTAGATACAGCGACTTGCCAGGTGCCTCGCTCTGAAACGATTGCTCGAAACAGAATCTCGTTCTTATGTGTTTTGGCTGAAAAAAACAATTCTAAAGTAAGTGATTTAGCCTTCTTGACATTACAAGCTATTCTCTCAAGATTATGTCTTAACAAAAGGTCGACAGCACGTTGCCTAACTACCGATGGCTTAAGTTTTACCGTCCTAAAATTCTTTTCTATGGCTGTTAATGCTTTTTCTGAGAACAAACTGTCCGGCATAATTACAAAATATCCTTCCTTATCTGAAACTACGGGCCTGAGTTTCCTCTCGACACAGTAATTCACCAAAGGCCGGATAGGATCAGAACACTTGAGATGCATATTAGAGCCCTTGATGCTAGCAAGGCAGTCTGAGATGCAGTGGGAACGCTCTTCTTCAGGAACAAGTCTAGTGATTGTACGCGGTAAACTTAAAACTTCTATTGGTGTCAGGTTCGGCCTAAAACAGTATTTAGGACCTAAGGCTAGGGTTTTGCAGTGACTATCATCTAAGGCAGCTCCTCCAAGGACTAGCAAGTTATTTTGCGGTGAAACATCAGAAACAATCTTCCTCATACATGGTTGAAGTTCTCGAAGTTTTACCCTCCATATGAACTCCGCATCCTTGTTAGCTACCCTCATCCAGTCGGCGTACATCTGCTTCTGGCGGCGATCGTCACGCGAAGTCGAGCAACGGACCTTGAGGCATTCCTTGAGGCTTCATTTACTCTGAGCCCTTTTCCGTGTTCCCCTACTTATCTGAACAATCCTTTGGCTTCTTTAATTGCTATTTGCTTGGTCCGTGCTAGAACTTTTTCTTCGTTTTCTAAGAATAGAGTTTGCCCAGTTGAAGTTCAACTTTTGTGCGGCTTTCTGCAACCATCTACCGGACATGCCAGGAGGATATGTGCCATATTGACCGCGGAATCGTGGCGTCAAGTGAGATTTTACCAGGAATGCCTCAAGGTCCGTTGCTCGACTTCGCGTGACGATCGCCGCCAGGAGCAGATGTACGCCGACTGGATGAGGGTAGCTAAGGAGCATGCGGAATTCATATGGAGGGTAAAACTTCGAGAACTTCAACCATGTAAGAGGAAGATTATTTCTAATGTTTCACCGCAAAATAACTTGCTAGTCCGTGGAGGAGCTGCCTTAGATGATAGTCACAGCAAAACCCTAGCCTTAGGTCCTAAATACTGTTTTAAGCCGAACCTGAAACCAATAGAAGTTTTAAGTTTACCGCGTACAATCACTAGACTTGTTCCTGAAGAAGAGCGTTCCCACTGCATCTCAGACTGCCTTGCTAGCATCGAGGGCTCTAATATGCATCTCAAGTGTTCTGATCCTATCCGGCCTTTGGTTAATTACTGTGTCGAGAAGAAACTCAGGCCACTAGTTTCAGATAAGGAAGGGTATTTTGTAATTATGCCGGACAGTTTGTTCTCAGAAAAAGCATTAACAGCCATAGAAAAGAATTTTAGGACGGTAAAACTTAAGCCATCGGTAGTTAGGCAACGTGCTGTCGACCTTTTGTTAAGACATAATCTTGAGAGAATAGCTTGTAATGTCAAGAAGGCTAAATCACTTACTTTAGAATTGTTTTTTTTCAGCCAAAACACATAAGAACGAGATTCCGTTTCGAGCAATCGTTTCAGAGCAAGGCACCTGGCAAGTCGCTGTATCTAGTTATTTGCAGAACTGCTTAACATCTTTGAGTTTTTCAGACCCTTTTCTTATGCGTAATTCTCAGGCGCTAGTTCAGTTCCTCTCAGAGGAGAACCCCGGCTGTTTTAAGGCCTTTAGTATGGATATTGAAGACCTGTGTATTCTTTGCCGCATGAGGACTTGATAAAATGTGTTAATGAATGTATTAACGAACAAGAGCACCAGACGGTTTTCATCGAAAAATGTGGTGTTTCTACCGGGGCATTTCTAGAAATCCTTTCCATGTATTTAAAGTCGACACTGGTGGGTTGGAAGGAAGGCTTTTATGTGCAGAAGTCAGGGATATGTATTGGTTCTAAAGTTGCTCCGGTTCTTAATGATTTATACCTTAGCAAGATTGACAATCTTTTGGAAGGCGCCTTAGGTAATTCGGTTATTAAGGTTTTTCGTTATGTGGACGATTACTTGATTTTTTGTAGTGGTGAGGACTTTCAAAAGGTGGTAACTTCCGTCAGCGAAACATTTGAATTAAATGGAGGAGGGCTGAGCTTTACTAAATAGGTGCCTCAGAATAATGGAATACAATTTCTAGACATTTCCTTAACGTTCCAGAAGAACCACGTGTGCTGGCAGTATTCTCCTAGATCGTCGAAACCGCTGTTAAATTTTTCGTCGAAGCACTCGAAGGTTGTAAAAAACGGCATCGCCATGTCTTGCCTTACGTCAGCCCTCACCAAGTCGTGTGAGCACAAAATGAGTGATAGCTTTAACGCACAGGTTACGGGTCTTTTAGATGTAGGGTATCCTCGTCATGCAGTGGCCACGGTCGCTGAACGTTTAAAGAAGTCTATTGTATTAACACCTAGCATGGTTGCAGAAAGCGATAGGAAGAAACGTGTCGTAGGTATACTGTACATTCATCGCGTATCTCACAGGCTAAATAAAGTAGGAAGTAGATACGGCGTTAATGTTGTTTGCACGGCTGCCAATAAGCTAGGTAAGATTTGTGCCGCTGTGCAGAGGAAGAATGAGGGAGTAAAAGACAAGAAGCGGAGCGATATTTGTTTCGTAAAACACCCCAACAAGTTCACTGATTGCCGTACGAGTGTTGTGTATAAGATCCCTTTCAGCTGCGGCCGCTTCTACTTAGGACAGACGGGCCGATGCATCAACCAGAGATTGTTGGAACATAAGAGATCGCTAATAGGAGGCTCACCTTCTAATCTATCTTTACATTGTCGAGATTGTAAGTGCACGCCAAAATTTGATGAATGCGCAGTGTTGTACCGGCATAGAAATGAAGAAACGCGCCTGATAATTGAAGCATGGCATATCGAGAATAGTGGTAGCGCATGCGTGAGCCAACCGTCGATTAACTCGCATAAAGATGAAATCAAATGCCTTAACAGTTATCTTCCACGTAGACCGCCACGCGTGCCGGATTGATAGGTTCGCCTGTTGCATGGGCATGCGCAGATAAGTTTTCGTGCCTTCTTTCGTTTCAGCAGATGTGCGTCTCTTCAGTTGTTAGTATGCGTTCGTGGTGTCCTTACTTCTTTCTTGTGTCCGGGTTTGCACGCCCTGTCTTTTTAGAACGTTTACAATGGCGGTCTGAAAATCGGAACACGTCGGCAAATCGGATGCGTGGTTGTTGTGCAACATGCCGGCCACACCCGCGAGGTAGAAAACCAAGTTGCTGCGTTTGTCTGCCTCGTCCCATTTATTGGGAACGCTCACGTGCTTGTAAGTCGCGAGCCGATCCTCCACGTCGGTGCCATCCGCGCCGGTGAAGACAGAAGGGTCACGGATGCGAGGGACACCGGGACAAGCGGTCGGTGCTGGAGGAGGGCGTTTGCTAGGCGGCGTCTTGAGGCATGGTAGATGGCACGGCACGGCATCGAAGCTCCAGGGGCATCGAATAGAGACCAAAGTTGTGACAGCACAGCACTCTGCACCAATTTGTTAAGGTGTTTATTGGACCGCATTCGGCGACAATGAGCAATGGGGACAGTGAGGACGGAGCACAGGCTCTCAGCACGAGGAGCGTGCTCTCAGAGAAGAGGCGAAGAGGACGACCCAATGTGGAGTTCCAACGCTTCGCTACAATATATATAGTGACACGTGTATAAACATAAACGACGATGACGATGGTGAGGTTTCACAGACTCCGGCTAGTGGGACAGTAGCTTTCGGTGTGAAAGACGAGGAAGACGTTTTTCTGTTCTGCTGATTTGAAGACGCTGCTTCTCTGTCGCAAGTTGTCCTTCTCGTTTGTCCGCGTTGCACCGCGACACTGGTGGAGGTGCTGGACCTCATCCCTGCCTGATGCTCCACACTCCCACTGGGAGTCGTTCATCCAGCCCGGACGCACCTATCGCAACTCCCGTGCATCGCTTTAGTGGTCGGCTGCGCGGCCTTGCTCCCGAGCTTACCCCTTCGCCGGAACCCTCCACAAGGCGCCGCCTACCTCTACCAATGGCCAACGCCAGCCCGCAACAGGTACTCCAAATCAGCGCTCCTCCCCACCCATCTCAGGTAACGCTTTTTCAACCACTGGGGCCTGATCGCTTTGGTGGTGGCGCACACGAAGATGTTGAACACTGGCTTGAACACTATGAACGTGTTGCCAAGATATACCAGTGGTCTGCTGAGCAAAAGCTCTGCCGCGACTATTTCTACCTTGACGACAGCGCTCGTACTTGGTATGAAAACCGCGAAGGCAGTCTGTCAACATGGCGCGACTTTCAACAGCAGATGATTGACACCTTCGCCAATGTCGGTCGACGGGACCGCGCCCAGCAACTACTAGAGTTACGGGTTCAAACACCCAATGAAACAGTCGCGATGTTCGCCGAGGACATGGCCCGTCTCTTTCGCAGAGCTGACCCCCATATGACCGATGATAATAAGTTGCGCTACCTCATGCGCGGCGTAAAAAAGCAGTTGTTCGCCGGACTTCTGCGCAACTCGCCAAGCACCGTGGCGGACTTTATCAAGGAGGCTACGACTACGGTATGGGCAGTTATGAAATTTCGCCCGTATTTGTATGGCCGCCCCTTCAAAGTTATTAGCGACCATCATTCACTTTGTTGGTTGACTAATCTTAAGGATCCCACCGGTCGATTAGCGCGTTGGAGTCTGAGGCTGCAAGAATTTGATATGACGGTCGTACACAAGTCGGGGAAGCGGCATACGGACGCCGACTGCCTGTCCCGATCACTATTACAGTCGGCGTCTCTACCCGATGAAGACGAAACTGCATTCCTTGGTGTCCTTGACACGTCCACGATCGCCCAACAACAACGTGACGACCCTGAGTTGCTTGGTTTAAATAATTACTTAGACGGACAGTCTCAGAATGCACCCAGAGTTTTTGCACGAGTATTGCCGTCGTTTTGTTTACGGAACAGCGTCCTTTACAAAAGAAACTTCTCGTCGATTGGACCTCCCTAGTTGCTCGTCATTCCTGCAAGCCTTCGTACTGAAGTGCTTCAAGCATGTCACAACGAGGTGACTTCTGGTCACTTAGGCTACACGCCCACATTGGCAAGAGTTCGGCAAGGATACTACTGGCCAAGGCTCACCACAGCCGTGAAGCATCACATTAGTACTTGCCCCGACTGCCAGCGACGCAAGTCGCCTCCGACGAAACCAGCCGGCCTGCTGCAACCTGTTCAAGTCCCACGAACACCATTTGCCCAGATCGGAATGGATATTTTGGGTCCACTTCCCACTTCTACTGCAGGGAACCGCTGGGTTATCGTCGCAACGGTTTATCCGACCCGGTACGCGGAAACAAAGGCAATCCAAAGAAGCACAGCGGCGGACGTTGCGAGATTTTTCATAGAGAATGTTGTACTGCGGCATGGTGCCCCAGCCGTCGTGATTACAGACCGCGGAATCGCATTTACGGCAGCTCTTTTAGACCATGTCTTGATGTTAAGTGGCACGACACATCGTAAGACAACTGCCTACCACCCGCAAACGAACGGATTAACAGAGCGCTTAAACAAGGCTATTGAGGACATGCTTTCGATGTACGTGGATGTCTAACATTAAAATTGGGACGAAATATTGCCCTATATCACGTTCGCACACAATACAGCTAAACAAGAAACGACTCGCATGACTCCATTCAGCCTCGTTCACGGACGGGAGGTATGGACGATGTTGAATGCGATGTTACTACACGAATGGGACGTCATCGACACGGACGCCGACGTGTTTACTCAACGCGCGGAAGAAGCTAGGCAGCTCGCACGCTTGCGAATCCGCCAACAACAAGACTACGACGCAGGCCGCTGTAATGCCCACCGTAGAATAGTAACGTACGCAACCGGCTACCGAGTGTGGGTTTGGACGCCCATATGAAAACGTGGACTGTCCGAGAAACTGTTAAGGCGATACATCGGCCCATATCGTGTATCGCGAGAGCTCAGTGACGTAACCTACGAGGTCGTCCCCGACAGTCCCTATAGAACAGGGCGTCGCCAGCACCGGCCAGAACTCGTGCATGTGGTACGCATGAAGCCCTATGTCACCGACTGACTGTGCGCTTCCATAAAACGGTGGTTCTGGTTTAGCATCGGGCCGATGCTCTGTTAAGGAGAGGCAAGTGACACGTGTATAAACATAAACGACGATGACGATGGTGAGGTTTCAGAGACTCCGGCTAGTGGGACAGTAGCTTTCGGTGTGAAAGTCGAGGAAGACGTTTTTCTGTTCAGCTGATTTGAACACGCTGCTTCTCTGTCGCAAGTTGTCCTTCTCGTTTGTCCGCATTGCACCGCGACAATATACAGGGTGTTTCAGCTAAAAAGCACCAAGTCTTAAAAAATTAAGCATAGGCGCTAGGCGTCTCCAATTAGCGCAATATTGTTCTGAGCCATATAGAGCACGTCAGAATATTTTTTCCAATCCGCCAAGCTTGGCAATTAACAAAGATTGCTTAATGACCTTTTTAAATAGTAACGCTAGAGAAAAGTTTTCCATACAAAAGTTGTAGCGCTTGTTCAGAAACATCGAATTTTTCAATGTGTGTTAAGATAACTCCCCTGCCTAAATTTCTTCCGGCGTTTCTTTGAAGCGCGCGAATTTAAAAAAAATACCACGTGACTGCCGCCAAACGCGCGGCGCTTTTAGTGCCCTCAAATGTAAGTTGAACGAATTATCAAAGGCTGCTTCGCGCACGAAGATCGATGGAACAGGCTATCGGTGACTGCGATGGACGTTAAGCGACAAAATGAGGATACCGTTTCAACAACAACAAAAAAATTTCTTCAACGAAAAAGCGGTAGCCATGCAAATGCTGCATAAGACCGTAGGCAGCATTTGATGCAGCGTAGGCATTTTTTCTTTTCTTTTCGCACCAATGAAGAAACACATTGGAAGGGGCGAGGGTGACAGAGTGATGAAGGATCGAGATAAAAGATGCACTCACATGTGACGGCTGCTCTTTCGTAGATCTTTTTTTTAGATGGTACGCCTCTATCATTATTTAGCGTCCATAGCAGTCACCGGTAGCCTGCTCAATCGAACTTCGTGCGCGGAGCAGCCTTTGATAATTCGTTCAACTTACATTTGAGGGCACTAAAAGTGCCGCGCTTTTGGCGGCAGTCACGTGGTATTTTTTAAAATTCGCGCGCTTTAAAGAAAGGCCGGAAAAAATTTAGGCAGGGGAGTTATCTTAGCATAGATTAAAAAATTCGATGTTTCTGAACAAGCGCTGCAACTTTCGTATTCAAAATCTTTCTCTAGAGTTACTATTTAAAAAGTTCATTAAGCAATTTTTGTTAATTGCAGAGCTTGGCGGATTGGAAAAATATTCTGACGTGCTCTATATGGCTCAGAACAATATTGCGCTAATTATTGACGCGTAGCGCCTATGCCTATTTTTTAATACTTGGTGCTTTTTAGCTGAAACACCCTGTATATATACACACACACACATATATATATATATATATATATATATATATATATATATATTATCTTGTAATGAAGATAAGCCTCAACGTAGCTTGGGCCTGATGCTCGGCTAGCGGGAAGAGGAGAAGGACGAAGCTAGAGAGAATAGAACAGCCAGCCAGCGATCAGGGTTGTCTCTGTTTCTCTCTCTACAATGGCGCAGTCGCCGAAAACGAAGTGTTATGTACCTACTTCGCCCATGGCAGCCGCCAAGGTACAGCCGCAGTAAGCGCGGGCTGAGGACGACGGCCAGGCCTACTCGGCACCTGCTCATCTGCCGCCAGTGTCACGACCGTTCAGGGATGGCGTCTATGCCTCCGGACGACTCCGCACCGTTTCAACGACGCCATGATACCTGTTCACGAGCAGGGACGCCGTCTGCGCGTCCTTGACCATGAATTCATCCGCTCTGAGGACCGGGACCGCCGAGTACACCATAGGCACCACCCATGGCTCCTCGGGCGCCTCAACCGACAACGGCCCAGAACTCTTGCGTATCCTCACAGAACTCTGTCGTCAACACCACCGCGTGACGTCGTTGAACTCCGGGTTCTTGCCTGCCGCTTCACCATCTTCGGCTGCTTGGGCAGTGCCGGTGTTCCGCGGCTTCCAGGACGACGTCGTCGGGTGGGTTGACTCTATCAACTCGCTCAGCACCCACCACGCCTGGTCGGACCACCAAAATGGCTGACTGCCATCGACCACCTTCGCGATGCCGCTAAGGCATGGCATGCCTACGAAGGCGTCCGGCAGCGATCCCAGTCGGAGTGGTGTGCGAAGTTGACGAATCTCTTTCGCCCGCTTTTTCACGCTGGCGACACCCTGCCTACCGACCCACTGTCTACCGCGGATGGGATCTGTGAGACGCACAATCCCGACGGTGCAGCTCGGGCCCCCAGCCCCCTGCCATGCCTCGGTGACCGAGATCGTCAAGGGCACGGCGCAGTTGTGCCCGTGGTAAACAACGTGCCAAGTATCGGAGGTAGAGCTCATTTGGGGCGACACGCCGATGATTCATCAGTTCCCTCCAGCCCCATGACAGACTACAACACCATCCTGAAGACACAACAGTTGGCGATGCCGCCTCCAAGCTCGTCAGCACTTGGGCACATGGAAGCGTTGGCCCCTGTCGTGCAGGGCGAGCCACGAATCCGTGGACCTCTCCAGTCTACGAATGTCTGTAACAGCAAGGACTACGCTGGACCGCTCCAAAAAGTAGACATCTCCAGCGATGCCAACAAGATCGGCCCTGACCAGTCTCTGCCATATGTCCAAACGCCACAGTTATTGGACGAGCGCGCGGACGCTCATCATTTCCTGAACGATGTCTCCATAGAGGTGCCTATCCCGGTTGAGGTAACAGTCATCGATGACTTGTCCGGCCAGACCAAATCTCCTGCTGGCAACACCGCTTTCCATTGGGACAGCTGGAATGCACGCGGCATATCAAGACCCGCCAGCTCGACCACCTCAAGGAGCACTACAGCAACAATGCTGCAAGACCATGAGCTGCGTCGCAGCTCACCTCGGGAAATCCCGCACTCGCTAACGCAGAAGCCTCGCTGTACACCTCGGTGCAGCTCGAGCAACCGTGAGGAGTGCAATCGATTCCAAGTAATCCGCCGCTCGACACTTCCGCAGTTTGCGCATCTTGTGTCTTCATCAGTTCCGCTATTTTCAGAATGGCGACGGGACAACGCTCAGCACTTTGGGGTGGCCCTGCGACCATGACGAAGTAGTCAAGACCGCCCGCCAGAACCGTCGCTAAAGAAATTTCAGGTGAAGTACCATCACGACCGGGAACTACGACTACAACGTAGCCGCCAATTTTGTCCGCCAGAGGAGAATGAGGCAACTTTCCAAGCAAAATCGCAGCGTGGCCGAGGACGACCGCCGCGGCACAGCCAATGTCGTCCACCAGAGCCATCATCGGCAAAGAGTAAAGCCAAGCCCCAGCGTTCACAGCGACAGAGCCAGCACCGACCACCAGAGAAATCTTGGGCAGCTTTGCTCATTCGCAGTCGTGGCCGAGTGTAATGACGATAAGCGCCAACGTAGAGAAGGACGAAGCTAGAGAGAATAGAACGCGCTAGCCAGCGATCAGGGGTTCTTTATTCTTTATTCATCAGATACCCCGCAGCGCCCGAAGGCGTTATAGCAGGGGGGTTACATCAATAAATGAGTTACAATTTCGTTCGCACGCAAATACAATTTTGTTCATACATAAATAAGTGAAATACATCTTCGTTCACACACATAATACAAATTTGTTCCCACATAAATACATCATCGTTCAGGTTATAGCACGAGTTTACAGCATTGAATAAAATACATCTTCATTCCCACTACGTACTTGCTTTTCAGTTAGCCTATTCCAATGTTTAATTGTTGTAGGAAAAAATCAATTGGCATACATGCTCGTTTTAGCTGAGCATTCCAGTATTTTACAACTATGATCAAAGCGTTTTGAAATGTAATGAGGTTTGTGTAGGTAAATTTATCTGTTAATTCCAGTTTTATTATAGTAAATCATATAAAGAAATTTTAATCTCTGTTTATGGCGGCGGTCAGACAGACACTCCCATCCTAGTTCAGCCTTCATTGCAGTGCAGCTCCCTCTCCTTCCGTACCGTCCCAAGAGGAACCTGGCTGCACGATTTTGTATTTGCTCAAGAGCCGCAATGAAGGTTACCTCGGGTCCCACACGACACAACCGTATTCTAAGATAGGTCTGATACAAGTAGTGTACGCCACACGTTTTAAATTCACATGCGAACATCGCAAAATTTCTTTGAATGAAGTTTAATGCCTTACCAGCTTTGGCTATGAGAGAGTCCACCTGCGGCCTCCATGAACATTCAGATGATAGTAGCACACCTAGGTACTTATATGTACTATCTTGTTTTAACTGTACATTGTTCAGGTGGTACCGTGACTGAAATGGTTTTATCCTTTTAGTAAATGAAATATGTACACACTTTGTTATGTTCAAATTCATTTTTCATTTGGTACACCAGCTATGAATGAGTGATAAATCTTTCTGAAGTTCTAATGCATTATTGTGATCAGATTTTTTTTGTACACAACACAGTCATCCGCAAACAACCGTATAGAAGATGAAATTCCTGCAGAGATATCATTAACATAAATTAAAAACAATAGCGGACCCAGAACGGAGCCCTGTGGTGCCCCTGAGGTAACATCTGCGTATTCGGAGCATTTTCCATTCAGTACTACGGTTTGTCTTCTTTGAGAAAGGTAGCATTCAATCCATTTAAAAACATTCTTATCAATGTTCAGGGTGGAAAGTTTAAACAGCTAGAGTGAATGTGACACCGTGTCAAAGGCTTTCCGAAAATCCAGGAACACACCGTCAACCTGTCCTACAGTATCTATGCCCGATATTACACGTGATAAAATTCTACCAATTGTGTTGTGCAAGACAGCCCTCTGCGAAATCCATGCTGTTCGTTGATTAATACCTTATGCTTGTTTAAATGATATATTATTTCTTTATATAAAATATGTTCAAGTATTTTACATGGGATAGACGTAATCGATATTGGTCTATAGTTACCAACGTCTTTTTTGGAACCACCTTTATGTATCGGTACCACGTTCGCAATTTTCCAGTCATGTGGTAAGATACCTGTCGCTAAAGATCTTTCAAAAATTGCATAAAGGTACATAGAAATTGGCCCCGCGCAACGCTTGAGTACACGCGGAGAAATTCCATCTGGACCACTAGATTTACTCTCATCAACGTCCTTCAATAGTTTTTCAATTCCATTAACACTAAGCTCGACAGGAAGCATAGGCGAAGTGCTCATAATAGCTGGATGATAATTACAGCCGTGTTTAGGTAAGAATACCGAGTGGAAAAAGTTGTTTAGGCATGCATCTTTATCCCCGTCATCCGTAATTACCTTTCCATTATAATTTAACTGCTGTATTCCAAAGGAATCTGAGCCACATTGTTTTAAGTATTTCCACAACATTTTAGGATTTGATTTCATTTTGTTGCTCAGCTGAGTGAAATAATCATCTGTAGCCTTTTTTATCTTTAGTTTATATTCGTGGGTAATCGACTTCAGTTTTTCAAAGTGAGCAACTGATTTGCTTTTTTTGAATGCGCTAAATGCCCTCTTCCTTTTGTTGGTAAGTTTTAATATATGTGCTGTTACCCATGGTTGCTTGTGCTTTTTAGCCGTGAAGAATCAACACTGGGGATATGTGTATTTGTTAACTCGGATAATATATTCTTAAATTTGTCCCACATATTATGCACATTGCCCTCCTCAGAAAAACACTCGAAAACAGGAAACGCATTACGAAGTTTTTTAGAAATTGCATCGTAGTCACCCTTCTCATAAAAGTAGATCCTTCTACTCGTAGGTAACCTCGCACACACGTTTTCCCTTCGGATACAAGCAACAACAGCAAGATGATCACTAATTCCTGGAATCACAGTGGCGTTAGTCACGAAATTTGGCGAGTTGCAAAACAACAAATCTAACACAGCGTCATTGCGAGTAGGGGTGGTAACGTACTGCGTCAAACCAAACGTGTCGACAATATTTTTCATCGCAAGGTTCATGCGCCCGCTTAAACTTATACACGAACCATTACCCCAAGATAAGCCAGGCAGATCAAAATCACCCCCGAGAATTATCGCCTGAGCTGACGCTTCGGAAAGAATTTCATACAATGTTTGCATTGTGCTAATATCTGAGCTCGGCGAGCGATACACCACTCCGACCAAAAACGCGAAGCTATCCGGCAGGAATATCATGCAGCATACAGACTCCAGTGCGTCACACTTATAATCAATTTCCAATGAGTGCAAGGAAGAGCGAACAAGCAAAAAGACGCCCCCACCTGCTGTGGGCCTATCTTTGCGATAGACGACGTAATTTTGCTCGGAATGCGTAATAGCTCGGAATGAGTGTATTGTGGAGAATGCCTTTCGAAGCACAATAAGCTTAAAGGAGTACTGACACGAATTTTAAAAATTTCGGATTGTTGCTCTAAATAAAAATACTGGTGTCGAGAAACCTAAAACGACTATTGTGATGCCTGGGAATGCATATTATATATTTTAATTAGCGCCATCTTAAAAAGACACTTTCGGTTTAGATATCGAGGGGGTGGCTTCTCAGTGTCGTTTCATAGCAGTGTGACGCCACGGAGATACAGAAACTCGCGACGTACTAGCAGCAAATTCGTCATCTGCTCGTGGTGCACATAAACAACGATGAGTGAATTGTCGTCCTGTGACCCTGGCAGTGATTTCGGCGATTTAGGCTGCATGCAGGACGCAGAACTCACATACTCGGGGGAACTGTCTTGACTCGTCGGGATAATGTCCTTGCAGTGGAGCTGGCTTGCAGATGTTCAGCGACGAAAACTTCAAAGTCAAATTAAAATATTTTACACGTGTTCTCTGACTCCAGTGTGTGGACAGCGTTGACACTGCACACCAACGAAACAAAAAATGTGCCTTTTGCGATGTCTGAAAATCGTGTCAGTACTCCTTTAAATATTGCAAAGAAGCAAATATTTCGCAGAATTACCGACCTGCGAAAGAAACGTTTAACGCCCGAAAGATCACTGACTGCCAGTGACACGGACTACTTGTGCTACGCGTGCTTTTGCTACCACTGCAATGAAAGATCTTCACGGAACGCACAGTTTCACGATGACATTCTTATGCCCCCTGAAAAAGAAATCGACGTCATTAACCAGATCACTGCGACTACCGGTGTACGTACGTTCAAGTCACGCGAGAGGTGTTGCTGTTTCGAATTCAATCGGTCTGAGGACGCGAAAACGAGCTCTCCCTGCGCCGTCTCTTACAACGAGCATCTCGGGTGCCCGCGCGCCTGCTCGGTAGCCCCGCGCTCGTGGCCGCTACAGTGACCAAATAATTTCAAAATTAACGTCTTCATTGCCGGCGACACCTTTTTCGGTACCTGCTGGCCTTTTAATAAAAAAAGCAATTCAATCCTGCTAGCATTTTATACACTTGCCGGGCAAGAAGTCGGAATTGCCAATCCTTGCCTAAGGGTCTCATTGCAGGGGTCGTAACTATTAGTGCAACGACATTATGCAACATGTTTTCAATCATTATGAAAGCTGATGTGGAGGAGAATAAGTGGACAAAGTTTAAGAAATATAAAAAATGGGGGTTTTTAATTGTCGTCAGAAGTTTCCATTGTCCGGTGTTTTCTTTACTTTAGTCCGATCATATCTCTTTACTGAAAAGCTATATAAATATAACGTTCGGCAGTGTGGTAGATAAGCATGCGAAGAACGTAATGCGCAATTTTTGTCGCTCTGCTACAAGGATTTTTCGAGAAAAATACCTTCAAAGTAAAGAAAATAACGTCTCCTGGGCCAATTTTGAGGTTTTTTATAAAAACATCTACACTACATATCAAAACTAAAAATACCTTAGCAGAAAGAAAAACATGCATATATTTAGTTAAAGAAATTTCAGCTACCTAACTTTAATATATTTTGTGCAATTCATAACGAAAGATGGTCAAAACAGCAGAGCGGATGAGCGCTCCACTCCACCTCTTCGTCATTATTGATTTCCTGTGCTTCCAAAAAATTTTTGGCGGCAAAACAAATTGCGGATTTCTTCTTTGCACTCATCAGGCAATGATATATAAAATTTCGAAATAAATTTGAGAGATTGACCAACCATCGATTGTTCGATCTTACGTGGAATCACCCTATATATATAATATTGTAGCGAATCGTTCCTACTCAGTAATGGGTCGTCCTCTCAAGCGCCTTCTAGTGCGTCGTGCTCTGCTCTGAGAGCTCGCCCCTCGTGCAGAGAGTCGGCGCCGCTTTGACTGTCGCTGTCGTGCGCCGTCGCCGAGTGCCCGCTAATAAACGTTTTGACAATTTGGTGGAGAGTGCTGTGCCCTTTAAACAACTGCGGTCCGTATTCGATGCCTTTGAAGCTTCGATCCCGTACCGTGCCTGCTATCATGACTCAAGACGTCGCCCAGCAAACACCTCCTCTTGCACCGACGCCATGTCCAGGTGTCCCCCGCATCCGCGACCCTTTTGCTGTCACCGGCGCGGATGGCTCCGATGTCGAGGACTGGCTTGCTATTTACGAGCGTGTGAGCGTCCCCAGTAAATGGGACGAGGCAGGCAAACTGAGCAATCTCGTTTTCTACCTCGCGGGAGTGGCAAGCCTACGGTACAACAACCACGCATCCAATTTCGCTGCATGGTCCGCTTTCAAGACCGCCATCATCGACGTGTTTGGCCGTCCCGCCGTTCGCAAGCTGCAAGCCGAACAGCGTTTACGTGAACGAGCCCAGCAGTCCGGCGAGTCTTTCACGAGCTGCATTGAAGACGCGCTCGACTTGTGAACGATAGCCAACGCGACCATGTCTGAAGCCGACAAGATGCGGAACGTCATGAAAGGCATCGACGACGATGCCTTCACCATGCTACTCGCCGAAAACCCTCGCACTGTGGTAGATGTCACCACACTGTGCCAAAGCTACGAGGAGCTGCGCCGGCAGCGGCTGATGACGCGTCGACCTCCATCACGCGACGCCGATCTCGCTGGCTTGTCAGCCGTGTCAGACCACTCCGTCTTACTCGCCGAGATCAAGTCATTCGTGCGCGAGGAAATTGCCCGCCAGTTCTCTCTACTGGCCTTCTCTCACCCGCAGGATGTTGTACAGCCGTCGACCACACTGCTGCCTCCCCTACGCCGGGCTATTGAGCAAAAAATCGCGGAGGTCATGCCGGAGTACCACTGCCACCTCCGGCGCCTGCGCCGCTCAGTTACGCGCAAGTTGTAGCCAGGCCGCCCCCAGCGCGCCCTGCGGTGCCCCCGCTAACATACGTCGCAGCCGTCGCCAGGCCTCAGGCCTTCGAAACGAGTGTGCCGGCTGCGTACGCCGACATCATTCATACGCCCCGACTGCAGCCCACCATGCAGTCGCCATATCAGCAGCCGCCCCGTCCCTCGCGTCCTGCGACTTGGATGGGACCTAGCCCTGCAAACCGATGGCGCACTTCCGACAATCGCCCGATCTGCTTTGCGTGTGGTTGCGCCGGTTACGTCGCCCGGCGCAACCACACGCAAAGCAGATCCACACGCAAGCCGCCTCGAGTCGGATCAGCCGTCACCAACCAGTCCAGCCGCCCGTATTACGACCCGCCACCGCCTATATCTCCAACGTCACGCCCAGGTCCATCTACCTGTCGTTCGCCTTCCCACGACGCCGCTCACTGTCACCGATGCGGCCTCGTCCAGTCGCACGAGACCAGGAAAACTAGTCGTCGCAGTCCAAGAGGCAATGGCTACGACGCTATCGAATTGCCAAAGCCCTCAGGAAAGCCCGTCAAACGTAGTAGACGTGTTTGTAGATGGTGTGCGCACATCGGCCCTTGTAGACACTGGAGCTGCCGTATCCGTTATGAACGCTAAATTTAGCCGACTACTACAAAATGTGACCACGCCACTTTCCGGGCTCTCCCTCCGTACAGCCAGCGCCCAAAGCATTCACCTGACAGCGTTGTGCACAGCCCATGTCATCATTCAGGACGCTCTGTACGCCGTCGAATTCATCATAATTTTTTCATGCTCTCACGACGTTATCCTGGGATGGGATTTCCTCGCCCGTCCCGCCGCCCTAATTCGTTGCGCACCAGCCGAAATAGACCTCTCACCGTTCGAATAACATCGCGGCGAAGCATGTCTTCGACTTGCTCGTTAATTACACGAAGCTCTGTTGGCGAAGAGCTTCGTGTAATTATCCTCTCACCATTCTCAGATTTGACGCCGGTGGAGAGTCCACCGGCTGCGACCAAGGTATTCGTCATAGACGACGCCGCAGTTCCTGCAAACTCGTCAACGGCTGTGTCAGTCTATTGCACCGGTCTCGCCGACGCCGTTGCACTCCTTTCTCCATCTGACCGCGTTTTCACTAGGACAGGCTTGTTGGTGTCATTTGCGACCGTGCAAGTCATTCAGGGCGACACCGATATTTTTGCTACGAACCCATCCCCGTACATTGTTAGGTTGGTGCGAGGGGAATGCCTCGGCAGAGCGGAAGCCCTCGAAAACGCGCAAGTTATGGATGCACCGGGTGACACGCACTGCGCCAGCTCCCGTTCGCTCAGCGCTGTTTCCACATCTGATTCGTCACCCACTGATGTATTTGGTTCCTCGATTGCTGACCACCTTACGTCGCTCGAGCGTTCCCGGCTTCTATGCATGTTGGAAGAATTTCGTTCTTCGTTCAATGTCGCGCAAACTTCTCTCGGCCGCACGTCTGATGTCACGCATGGCATCGACACTGGCGCCCAACCACCGCTGCGGCAACGTCCATATCGCGTGTCGCCAACAGAGCTTCGTGTAATTAACGAGCAAGTCGAAGACATGCTTCGCCGCGATGTTATTCGACCCTGAAACATCCCGTGGGCGTCTCCTCTCGTTCTCGTTGCCAAGAAGGACGCCTCTGTGCGGTTCTGTGTGGACTGCCGACGACTCAACAAGATCACCCGTAAGGTCGTTTAACCCCTACCTCGAATAGATGACGCCATTGACGTCCGGCAAGGAGCAGAGTTCTTTTCATCGCTCGATTTGCGCTCAGGGTAGTGGCAAGTCCCCATGGCTGATGACGCTCGACCGAAGACAGCGTTTGTCACACCCGACGGCTTGTACGAATTCAACGTCATGCCGTTTGGGCTGTGCAATGGGCCCGCGACATTTGAGCGCATGATGGATACCATTCTGCGCAACTTGAAATGGCACACGTGCCTGTGCTACCTCGACGACGTCGTCGTTTTCGCCCCGGACTTCTCAACACACCTTCAACACCTGCGGCAGGTTTTGACGCGTTTGAGCTACGCCGGGCTACAACTGAATCTAAAGAAGTGCCGATTTCCAGCACGGCACTTGACGATACTAGGATACGTCGTGTCCAAGGACAGCATCCTCCCCGATCTAGCCAAGCTTCGGGCCATGACAGAGTTCACCAAACCTACGTCCGTCAAAGAACTGCGCAGTTTCGTAGGACTATGCTCCTACTTTCGGCACTTCATCCGAAACTTCGCGACTATCATATCACCGCCGACGAAGCTCTTTGCAAGTTCATAAGGTTGAGAGCTGGGCTAGTTGGTGACTGATCATTATGCCTATATGGTTAGGTAGCGCACTTTCGACGGGCACAAAAGAAACAGAAAGCGAGTGTTGCGAGTGTAGCGAGTGTCGTGTCCTTTCTGTTTCTTTTGTCCCCGTCGAAAGTGCGCTACCTAACCATAAAGGCTCCTTGGAAGTAACGGGCCCCTAAATTCGTGGTCGTCAGAGCGCGACGACGCTTTCGCAAAGCTCCGTCGTTTGTTGACGTCTCCTCCCATTCTACGCCAATATGACCTACGGCCCCTACAGTGGTACACACGGACGTCAGCAGCGTTGGCCTCGGTGCTGTCCTTACGCAGCGCAAACCTGGGTTCCCTGAATATGTCGTTGCATATGCAAGTCGTACGCTTACTAAAGCCGAGACCAACTACACCGTCACGGAGAAAGAATGCCTGGTAATCATTTGGGCCCTTACGAAGTTCCGACCTTTTATGTATGGTCGCCCATTTGATGTCGTCACCGACCATCATGCACTGTGCCCGTTGTAGTCATTGAAGGATCCCTCAGGCCATCTCGCCTGTTGGGCACTTTGCCTGCACGATTACGACATCCGCGTGCTGTACTGCAACGGACGCCAGCATGCTGACGCCGCCGCCCTGTCGCGCTCTCCCTTGCCTGACGACAATGCCCACAGCTGAGCGTCTCACTTTGTCCTTTCTTCCATCGATATTCACACCGTCGCTACCGAACAGCGCAAGGTTCAATGAATTGCCTCACTGATAGTCTTGCTGACTGATCCATGGGTCTCATCATCCACTCGCTCGTTGCGTCGTCAAGCCCTCCATTTCGCCGTTCGCGACGACCTGCTCCACCGACGCAATTACAACGGCGACGGCCGCCAGCGGCTACTAGTAATACCCCGCAGTCTGCGTTCTGACATATGCGAGTCTTTCAACTCTGATCCGCAGTGTGCACACCCTGGCGTATCGAAAACCTACCACCTCATTCGCCAACGGTACTTTTGGCGAGGGATGTACCGCTACGTGCAGAAGTTCGTTCGCTCCTGCATCGACTGTCAGCGCCGCAAAACTTCAACGCACCTGTCGCCGGCAGGTCTGCAACCTCTACCTTGCCCTGACAGACCGTTTGGGCGCGTTGGCATTCATTTCTATGGGCCACTTCCTCTGACGTCTGCTGGTAACCGCTGGGCCATCCTCGCTGTAGACCACCTCACGAGATACGCTGAAACTGCTGCCTTCCCTGCGGCTACAGCGCGCGACGTGGCCTCCTTCCTGCTCCACCGATTCATGCTGCGTCACGGTCCACCCCAGGAGCTGCTCAGTGATCGAGGCCGTGTCTTCTTGTCGGAAGTCGTCGAAGCCATTCTCAAAGAGTGCAACGTCGTTCACCGCAAAACTACTGCTTACCACGCGCAGACGAATGGCCTCACCGAACGCTTCAACCGCACGCTCGGCGACATACTCTCGATGTACGTCGCCGCCGACCACACAAATTGGGATGTCGTTCTGCTCTTCGTCACCTACGCCTACAATACCGCCCCTCAGAGCACTACTGGTTTCTCACCATATTTCTTATTGCATGGCAGGCACCCGTCGCACAAAATCGACAACCCTTCCCTACAAGCCGGATCGATCTGAATGTGCGCCTATTTCTGCCACAGCCAGACGTGCTGAGGAGTGTCGCGAGCTCTCCAAGGCCATTACTGTGCATAACCAACCCACGAAACACAAGAAAAGCTAGAAAACTTCTACTAAACATCTAGAAAGGAAACTCCAAAAGTATATTAGAAGTTTAGTTGAGAGGTTATTTAGACGTAAGCAGCTTGAAAACTTCCTGTAGCTGTGCTAACGCCACGTTATTAGAAGTCTAGAAAACTGCTTGCAAGAATTCTAAAAAAACTTCTTGCTAGATCTTTTTAAGAGCTTTTTTAGACATTTATTTTTCTTGCAAACCAGCTTGTTGAGGAGCTTGCCCTAGTCAATTCGTTGCATCATGCCAGCCTTTTGCAATCAAGTTTTAGCTGTTCACTGTCAAGCGTAATAGGTAAAGGGATGCCTGCGTAATATGGCATCAGGTTTGTTTCTGGAGCTTCTCTAGCGAGTAGAATTCATAATTCAAAAAAAGCAGAAGTTCAGGGGAAGATGGAAGCTTGAAGAGATAAGAAATTATTGCACACGGGATGTCGCTGGAGCCATTTCGACAAGCGGACTTGTCAATTCACAGCTTTGAAGAGGACAAGTTTGCTTGTCGAAGCGCTGACTCCAGCGACACCCCTTGTCAAAGAATTTCTCATCTCCTTAAGCTTCCATCTTCCCCTGAACTTCTGCCTTTTTTGAATTATCAGTTCTACTCGCTAGAGAAGCTCCAGAAATAAACCTGATGCCATATTACGCAGGCAGCCCTTTACCTATTACGCTTGACAGTGAACAGCTAAAAGTGATGGCAAAACACTGGCATGATACAACGAATTGACTAGCGTGTTGCACTGTTGCTGGAGCCAACATTTTGACAAACTAACTTGTCTTCAAGTTCCAGCCTTGAAGGAAAGTCCGCTTGTCGAAGCGGCTCCAGCGACACCCTGTGTTCAAGAATTTTTATCTCACCAAAATTGGTGTTGTTCTCGCCAAAGAATTAGTTAGTAATGTTTATTCAGACATGACAATGCCTTAATTGATTGTGCTCAACACATCTAACCATTTTGATGTTGGCCCATTTTCGTTACTTGTGTTTTATGGAATGCGTTATACCGCGCTTCCAAAAGTAAATGCGAAATTCCAACAAATGTTGTTGGTCATGCATAACCTTTATTGTAGCAATTTCAAACAATATGTTGGTCACTTGACATAGGCTGGAGCAATGGAATTGATAAATTTGTTCAAGAACCTGCACACAAAAGGCACAGTAAAGTACAAGGTGTCTCAATCAATCAGACATGTATCAGCACAACAAAAATCGGAAGGCTGTCTTGGCAAACACACGAGCACAACAGCAATACTTTGCTAAATCATCGAACATTTGTAAACGCCAATAGGAGCAGTTCAATGGCTTATTTTGTCTCAATGATGTAAATTTAAATATGTTAAAGAATCTTGGGTAGGCAATATTTAGAGTTCCTCCACAGTGGGGTGTGTCAATAATATTGTGGTTTTGGGAATACCTGGAATTCTAATTTCATCCTGCACACAAAAGGCACGATGAACCAAGAAAATGTTTCTGTCAAGCATGCACCTACACCAGCATAACAAAGAAACAAATAAAACTAAACAAGAGGCTAGTTTAGTTAAACGACAACGAATGCCGTAGCACAGGGCGACACTGGTTTAGGAAAAATTCCCCCTAGTTGGTAGCGCATGCTAAGAATTTTTTCGCATAACCAACACAACAACAAAAATGGAGAGACACAACATGTGCACTAACTTTCAGTAGAATGGTTTATTGCACACAAGGCACACACTTGCCAGTGCACTGGCACTGCACCAAGACGCGATGCACCGAGATTTGTCTTTTTCCATTTCATTTTTAGATATACATAACACTCATAAGCTCACAGACTACTGCACATTCCACAAAGTCTATTCTTTATCTGACAAGGACAGGGACAGAGTACTAGCACAAGTGGTACGGATCTTTGCGATTTTGGTAGCTTATAGTATTATCAATCTCGTTAGTTAAGCTCTATTGGTTAATAAAACCTTTGAGTTCTGCAAGAAAGGTTCACACCCGCACGCGCTACAGGACAATGCAAGCCACCCATCATTGGCTTTATTTACAAGATTACAATGCTCCCTTAACCTATCATTCATGCAGCTGCTTGTTTACACGAAATACTGCTTACTGCAGGAAAGAGGTATCTGATAAGCGACAGTTTCTCCACATTCCACAAACCGCATTCTATGTCGTTTCTGGTAAGCTTCTTCGGTGCTTGGCTGCTAATTCTGCAAATCGACTTCAGCTTTCGTGGAGCGCAAAAACTATTTGTACATTAGCAAGTGACATCAACCTTATTATGTAGTGCAAAATTTCGTGCAAGTGTGGCACAACAGCTATTCCTTTTTGAGCAACATCACTGTTGGAACGGCAGACTAGAGCAATAGAGTGGTAGTTCCTAATCAAGCCCTCTGCGACTAACACCTTTGTTTGAGTGATGTGTTGTGTGTGAATCTTTCCAATGTGCTATGTGCCCCGTTGAGTTGTTGCGCTATTCAATTACAGAATAGAAAGGCTGGCATCACGGGCCAACGTGCAAGTAGTTTTTTTCAGCTCCATGCAAGCTGAAATCGATTTTCAGAATCAGCATTCAAGCACCAAAGACGAGGACTGCCTGCAAGAAACATAGCACACAGTTTGTGGAATGCAGAAAAGCTGTCATTTATCAGATACCTCTTTCATGCGGTAAGCAGTATGTCGGGAAATGGGGCGCTACAGGAATGATAGGTTAAGAGAGCATTTTTAAAAGAGGCGAGCGAATGTTGGCTGAGTTAGTGTCTCGACACAGTAAATACCATCGTAAGTAGCGCAACTAGACAGGACAACAGTGTTCGTCTGTTCCTTTTTGTTATCCTGTCTAGTTGCGCTACATACAATGGCATTTATAAGAGAGCATTGTAATCTTGTAAACAAATGCAACGATGGATGGCTGGCGTTACAGTGTAGAGCATGTGAGTGGGAACTTTTCTTTCAGAACACAAAGGTTTTATCAGCTAATAGAGTTGAACTAACGAAGTTGACAATAGAAGCTGCAAAAATTGCGATAGGGGGTACCAATTTTTTTAGCACTCCTCGACTGTCCTTCTCGAATGAAGCACTGACTTTCTTGAACATGGAGCAGTTCGCGAGGTGATCAGTATGCCGTATATTTTGCTAAAATAAAGCGGAAGGAGACATATCTCTCTGCATGGCTCCTTGGGTAAGCTTGAGGGCACCACCCCATTGTCTATAAGTGCCTCGTGTGCAAGAAACCATTTTTTTTAAATTAGTGCACACATTGTCCCTCTTTTTTCGGCTTTGTGTTGCTTATGTGCTAAAAATTTTTACCAAGTAGGTTGAGGTCACTTATGAGTACAGAAAATAAGATACTTTGGAAATTTCAACCACAAATACACACAAGCGCAACAGCAAAACCTAGTTAACAGTAGAAAACTTGTAACAGCCAAGAGAAAGTGCAGTTGAAAAGTTGATATTGCCCACACAATGCGCTTAAATTTAGGTATGTTTCAGGATCCCGGGTAAGCAAAATCTACGAGTTCCTCCACAGCGGTGTGCATCACAATCGTGTGGTGGTTTTGGATATACTCAGAATTTTATTTTCATCCTGCACGCAAATGGTACGATGAAGTCAGCCAAGCACGTGCGTGCAACAGCTTACCCTGTCTTTACAAATCGGAACATTTTCGAAGCATATGTTTTGACGCCTCTGCACATCCTTCTACAGGCCTCACAACAAAGTTACTTAAACAAGGGCATGCGCTGGCGCTCTCACGTATAATTCGTTCAGGTGACGCACTTTCACATTCATCACCCTCAACACAGATTGTAGCCAGGCAGGCATTATCTACGCTTTCAGTAGTTGAGTTTTGTGCTGAAAGGTTACTTTCATTATTTTGCACCAAGGCGGTCTGGCGAAAAAGCGGCTCAACTGCAGCATCAAGTCGGCGATGTTATTATTGCCGACGCTAGGGAGCCGATAGCTTTTATTGCGATAGCAATTATATGGACAGTCTCGGCTGGATTTTGCCGTCGCCGTCGCCGCCGTCATGCACCGTATATGTATAAGTATGTATATATCTATCAAGTCCCCACAGAAAAAAACTCAGAAAAATGCTTCCGAAGCGCGGAATCGAACCAGGGACCTCCTGCTCCGCAGCGAGCGGCGCTATCCACTACGCCACGAAACGCAGATCCTCCACGTAGCTAACGGCGAGCGTTATATACACACCATTTAGCGCTGGACGGACTCAGAGACAGCAGGCGAAAATAAGCGTTTCTTCAATACCAGCGAGGTGGCGCTAGGAGCCCTACGGGCGCATTTAAAAGTCGTCGACGAGCTCGCTCGCTTCTGAGAAGCTTGCCCTTCCGCTGTCTGCTCGCGCGGTTTTCTCGTGGCGAGGGGTAGACGAATGTTTCACGCTTTCACCGTGATGTCCGCGCTCATGTTACGGCGCGTACGAATGTCACTCGAGCTCAGGGACGCCGCTAAACGAACAAACAGAAGATGAGCGCGAACTATCAAGTGTCACAGCTCGACACTTGAAGCACGCTAGTTTCCTTCGCTGCTTCGGCCGCCTTCGCTGCTTCGGCCGCCTTGCAACAGAAGCGCTGTTCAAACTGAGAGTATCCTTTGGCGAGCCTCACTTCGTATAGCATTAGTTCCTTGCTATCGCATTCATTGCTTCGGCCTTGCGGCGAAACTGTGACTTTTTTTTCTTTCCATGGCAAACCCTTTCGCGCGGAAAGTTAAAATTACACTTACGACTGTTGGGTGTCTGGAAGACAATGAAGTCCCGGAGTTTTGATACGAAAAAATAGCAGGACGAACAAGAAGCACATTCCGAAAAGACGGAGAAAGGATATTGTCACGTGGTCGTGACGTCGACGAACACAGCAGTCGGCGTTTGTAGGATGAAACTGTTTATTTGGCCGAACTTGTGACCGGAAAATGAGAACTAGAACTACAGCAATGCACGCTGTACAATGATAGCGGCGAACAGGGTGTCGTCCGTCGATCAACTGACAAGCGATCAAATGCGTCGGCTTTTATACAGGCGCTATCGAACTTTCCAGCAATATCGCTTGTGGCGGCGTTATCTCTAGACAAAACTGGAACATTCGCGTGCGGGGCGCAATCTTAACAAACCGATCTACTACAATCGCGACGCTTCTAGAACACTACTTCGCGGACAGCGTCGAGCGTTGATAACCGTCCCTGCCGGTCAAACCCGAATACATCAAAACAAGACAGGAAGTGGGCGTGGCATTGCCCCCCTCTGAAAAAGCATCGTCCCGATGCTTATTCAAGAACAAAGAAGAGAAAAAAACAAAACAAAACAAGTGCATACACAAATAAATTACAATAACGAAGGAAAAAATAGAGTCCCCAGGCTCGCTAACGCGCAAAAAACGGCTTAAGGCGCACGACATGGACGACTTCAGGTCGCGCACGGCGCCGCAGAGAGTTCGTAATGCCGTCAGGGGCAACCTCATAGTCGAGTGCGCCGAGGCGTCGAAGTACCCTGTACGGTCCGAAGTATCGTCGAAGAAGCTTCTCACTAAGTCCTCGTCGGCGTATTGGCGTCCATACCCATACACGGTCACCGGGTTGGTATTCCATGTGGCGTCGTCGAAGGTTGTAGCGGCGGCTGTCAGTCTTCTGCTGGTTCTTTATCCGTAGGCGGGCGAGCTCTCGTGCTTCTTCGGCGCGCTGTAGGTAGGTGGTCACGTCGATGTTTTCCTCGTCGGTCACGTTTGGTAGCATCGCGTCGAGCGTCGTTGCCGGGCTCCGTCCGCAGACCAACTTGTATGGCGTCATCTGCGTCGTTTCCTGTACGGCCGTGTTGTACGCGAAGGTAACGTACGGAAGGATGGCGTCCCACGTCTTGTGTTCGACGTCGACGTACATGGCCAGCATGTCGGCGATGGTCTTATTTAGGCGCTCGGTGAGGCCGTTGGTCTGTGGGTGGTACGCGGTGGTGCGGCGATGGCTTGTGTGGCTGTATTCCAAGATCGCCTGAGTTAGGTCAGCCGTGAACGCCGTATCTCTGTCGGTGATGAGAACCTCTGGGGCGCCGTGTCGAAGGACGATGCTCTCAACGAAGAACTTGGCTACCTCAGCGGCACTGCCTTTGGGCAGGGCTTTTGTTTCGGCGTAGCGGGTGAGGTAGTCGGTAGCCACGACGATCCATTTATTTCCGCAAGTCGACGTTGGGAACGGCCCCAGGAGGTCCATCCCGATCTGCTGGAATGGTCGCCGAGGAGGCTCGATCGGCTGAAGGAAGCCTGCTGGTCTTGAGGGCGGTGTCTTCCGTCGCTGACAGTCTCGGCACGTCCTTACGTAGCGAGTGACGTCGGCGGCAAGGCGCGGCCAGTAGTACTTTTCGTGTACTCGTGCGAGCGTTCGGGAAAGTCCGAGGTGTCCAGCCGTCGGGTCGTCGTGCAGGGCATGCAGAATTTCTGGTCGCAGTCCCGAAGGTACAACGATAAGGTAGCTGGCTCGGGCCGGAGAGAAGTTCTTCTTTACGAGGACGTTGTTTTTCAAAGAAAATGATGCCAATCCTCGCCTGAATACTTTTGGGACAACGATGGTCCTGCCCTCCAGGTATTCCACTAGACCCTTCAGTTCAGGGTCGGCTCGCTGTCGTTCGGCGAAATCTTCGGTACTTATGGCTCCCAAGAAGCTGTCATCATCCTGGTCGTCGGGCGTTGGTTGGTCGACGGGGGCACGAGACAAGCAGTCGCCGTCGGAGTGTTTCCTTCCGGACTTGTACACGACAGTAATGTCAAATTCTTGAAGTCTCAGGCTCCACCGTGCGAGGCGACCTGAAGGGTCCTTCAAGTTAGCTAGCCAACACAAGGCGTGATGGTCGCTCTCAACTTTGAAGGGCCTGCCGTAGAGATAGGGGCGAAACTTTGACGTAGCCCAGATGATGGCGAGGCAAGGCACTCCTTTTCTGTTGACCTCTGCTTTAGACAGCGACCGGCTAGCATAACTGATAGTTGACCTCTGCTTTAGACAGCGACCGGCTAGCATAACTGATAACCCTTTCCAGTCCGCCCGCCCGCTGCACAAGGACGGCGCCGAGTCCTATGCTGCTTGCATCGGTGTGAATCTCCGTATCGGCGTATTCGTCGAAATGCGCAAGTATCGGAGGTGTCTGCAGGCGTCGTTTCAGTTCATGAAATGCTTCGACTTGCGCTGTTTGCCACCTGAATTCGACGTCGGTCTTCGTGAGCTGCGTTAGTGGCTCGGCGATCCGTGAAACGTCTTTGACAAAGCGTCTGTAATAGGCGCACAAGCCGAGAAATCGGCGCACGGCCTTCTTGTCGGTGGGTGGCGGGAAAGCGGCGATGGCAGCTGTTTTCTGCGGGTCTGGGAGCACTCCAGTCTTGCTGATTACGTGACCAAGAAACAAGAGCTCCTCGTACGCGAAGCGGCACTTTTCTGGCTTCAGGGTGAGCCCGGAGTTCTTGATTGCTTGAAGTACGGATTGAAGTCGCTGGAGGTGTTCGTCGAAGTTCGAGGAATACACAACGACGTCGTCCAAGTAAACAAGGCAAGTCTGCCACTTCAAGCCAGCTAATACAGTATCCATGACTCGTTGGAAAGTCGCAGGTGCTGAGCAAAGACCGAAGGGCATGACCTTGAACTCGAACAGGCCGTCCGGCGTTATAAAGGCGGTCTTTTCTCGGTCTCTCTCGTCGACTTCAATTTGCCAGTAGCCGGTCTTGAGGTCCATCGACGAAAAGTAATTCGCGTTGTGGAGTCGATCCAGGGTGTCGTCTATCCGTGGGAGAGGGTATACGTCCTTCTTTGTGATTTTGTTCAGGCGACGATAATCGACGCATAAACGTAGGGTCCCATCCTTCTTCACTAACACCACGGGAGACGCCCACGGGCTGTTGGACGGCTGGATGATGTCGTCGCGTAGCATTTCATCGACTTGTTTCTTAACGGCCTCCCGTTCCCGCGTCGAAACCCGGTAGGGACTCTGACGGAGTGGTCGAGCATTTTCTTCTGTTATGATGCGGTGCTTAGCAAGGGGCGTTTGTCGGACCCGCGACGACGACGAGAAACAGTCCCTGTATTCCTGCAGAAGGCGTCGAAGCTGTTGCTGTTGGCGAGCGGGAAGACTTGGGTTTACGTCGAAGTGTGGCTCAGGGATCGTCGTCGTAGCTTCGTCAGAATCTGAAAAGGCAAACGCATCGCTGACGGCCAAGATTTCTTCGGTGTATGCAATCGTCGTGCCCCTGCTCAGGTGTCTGTATTCCTGGCTGAAATTCGTTAGCATCACGCTTCCTTTCCCATCATACAGCCGAGCAATGCCTCTTGCGACGCAAATGTCACGGTCTAGCAGCAAACCCTGATCGCTCTCGATGACACCTTCGATGCATTCAGCCGTTTCGGTGCCGACGGGAATTATGATGCTGGATCTAGGAGGAATGGTGACTTGATCCTCGAGCACGTTCAGGGCATGTTGACATGGGTTCGTATCCGGTGGTGTCGCTTTCTCCGACGACAGAGTTATCGACTTGGTTCTTAAGTCGATGACGGCGCCGTGGTCACTTAGGAAGTCCATTCCAAGTATCACATCCCTGGAGCAGTTTTGTAGGATTACAAAGCTCGCAGGATAAGTCCGGTTGTTGATAGTGACTCTCGCCGTGCAGACACCAATCGGCGTTATTAGATGGCCTCCAGCGGTACGGATCTCGGGGCCTTCCCAAGCAGTCCTAACTTTCTTCAACTTTGCTGCGAACGGCCCACTGATGACGGAATAGTCGGCTCCAGTATCGACGAGAGCGGTGACGTTGTGGCCATTGATCAGAACGTCGAGGTCGCTAGTCCGCCGTCTTGTGTTGCGGTTACGTCGCGGCGTCGGGTCACGGCTACGTCGGTTTGCACCGTTGCTTCCGCGTTGCGTCGTCAGGTCTGCTTCCGGTCGCAAAGTTTCGTCTTCGGGACGTCGACGTCGTCCGGCGTGCGGCGGGGGCTCGGAACTTCGTCGCGGTGTCGTCGTCGACGGCGGAGGATCTTCAGCATTTCGTCGTTCAGCAACCACACCTCCATCGGTTGCTGCCCTTAGTTTTCCGGATACGGGCTAGGCGACCGGCCCCGGTTTGGGCCAGTGTACTGCCGGCGGCGCGGTGACATGTAGCGGCCGGGCGACGGTGAGCGAGAAGGTCGTCATTCTTGCCACTGTGTGCCTGTGAGGTAGTCGTCGATGTCGCGAGGCCGTTCGCCTGGCTCCGGGCGCGGCGCGTTGACGGGGAATCCGCGTAGCCCCATCTGACGGTACTGGCAGCGGCGGTACGTGTGGCCGGCCTCCCCGCAGTGGTAGCAGAGCGGGCGGTTGTCAGGGGCACGCCAGACATCGGTCTTCCTCGGGGTGTAGCGCTGGCCGACAGGTGGGCGGTAGGGCGTCGGTGGCGACGGCGGAGTCTGGCCGACAGGTGGACGGTAGGGCGTCGCTGGCGGCGTCTGGCGAGGGTACTGCGGCGGTGTGTCGTCTTGGCGTGGGCGTGGAGGAGGAGCATGACGGCGGGCTGCAGCAGCATAGCTCATAGATTGCGGCTGCGGCTCTGCTAGCTGAGGCGCACCGAGTGAATGCTGGATCTCCTGGCGCACGACGTCGGCGATGGAATCCACTTGAGGTTGCGACGAAGGTAGAATTTTTCGCAGCTCCTCTTGCACGATTGCTCGAATCGTCTCACGCAGGTCGGCGGATCCTAGTGCTTGAACGTCGGCGTAGCTTGTGGTCGAGAAGCTGCGGTTGTATTGCCGTGTTCGCATCTCAAGCGTTTTCTCGATCGTTGTTGCTTCGGAGACAAATTCTTCGACGGTATTCGGCGGATTCCTCATAAGTCCAGCGAAGAGCTGTTCCTTTACTCCTCGCATGAGGAAGCGGACTTTCTTGTCCTCGGGCATGGCAGGGTCAGCGTGGCGAAATAGCCGGGTCATTTCCTCTGCAAAGATGGCCACGCTTTCATTTGGAAGTTGGACCCGTGTCTCCAGCAAGGCTGCGGCCCTTTCCTTTCGGACGACGCTTGTGAACGTCTCCAGGAAAGCGCTGCGAAAGGCGTCCCAGGTTCGAAGAGTGGACTCCCGATTCTCGAACCAGGTCCTTGCTGCATCTTCCAGGTAAAAGTAGACGTGGCGCAGCTTGTCCTCGGAGTCCCAGTTGTTGAACGCTGCGACCCTTTCGAAGGTCTCGAGCCAGGTTTCCGGGTCTTTGAATGACGACCCGCGGAAAGTTGGCGGCTCCTTGGGCTTGCCGGAGAAGTATCGGCGCAGGCTGCACGGGGTCGGTCATCGTCGCTGCGGTCGGTGTTGGGACCTGGGGCTGCCTGGTGTTTTCGGGAAGGAGCCCGTACTCTGGCTGCAGTCCCTTCTGCCTGCGGCTTGTTCGACGATCCGGGTTTTCTTTGCCGTCGTCCTCCTCGCGGCTTGGGCTTGGGTCAGCGCTTCGCGGGGGCGTCCGGATCATGGAAGAAGCAGCACCTCCACCAGATGTCACGTGGTCGTGACGTCGACGAACACAGCAGTCGGCGTTTGTAGGATGAAACTGTTTATTTGGCCGAACTTGTGGCCGGAAAATGAGAACTAGAACTACAGCAATGCACGCTGTACAATGATAGCGGCGAACAGGGCGTCGTCCGTCGATCAACTGACAAGCGATCAAGCGCGTCGGCTTTTATACAGGCGCTATCGAACTTTCCAGCAATATCTCTGGTGGCGGCGTTATCTCTAGACAAAACTGGAACATTCGCGTGCGGGGCGCAATCTTAACAAACCGATCTACTACAATCGCGACGCTTCTAGAACACTACTTCGCGGACAGCGTCGAGCGTTGATAACCGTCCCTGCCGGTCAAACCCGAATACATCAAAACAAGACAGGAATTGGGCGTGGCAATATTCAACTTAAACGCTTGAAATTATACCGGTTATACCGCTATACTGCGCAGTTATCGTCGGCGGCTTCGGTGGAGAGGGAGCGAGTGCGCCAGAGCGGCGTCACGGGCGGCCAGTGAGAGGGCACGACACGATGACGTAAAATGACGAAGTCTGTGGCGACGTGATGGCTCGACCATAGGTCTCGACCATGGCCTCCGAGATGGCGGGCGCGCCCGCCATCTCGGAGGCCGTGTCTCTACTCTCGACGGCGGGAATGGCGGGAGGAGGAGGCGAAAAGACGCTTTTCTTCCGCCCTCCCTGGGAGCGCGGCCGCGCGGCTCAGCAAGCATGGTCTGCGCGCGAAACAGGAGTGAACAAGGCTCGGCGCGGCGCGTATTCGAAACATATCCCCTAGGATGGCTGGGGCCCATACTGCGCCGCTATTGGCTGGAGATGGTCACGTGACCTACGTGCGCTTCCGGTATTTTTTTGTTTGTTTTCAATCAACATGGCGGCGCCCACGTTCGCGTTTTGTTTTGCGCTGAAGCCGTGCCCGCCGTAGAGATGACGCTGAAATGTTTGAGCCTTTTGCTGACAAACGCCCATACGCCGATCGTTTTACGATGGATGAAGTGGTAATCAACATTAATCCGGGAGCGTGTGCACGGCGTCGCCCCCTTTGGCGTGCTTTATAACGCGATCGTGTGCTATTTCTCGTGGCGTTGTCCCTCATGTGCTACTGGACCTACTGGATACCTACGCATGTGGGTATTGATGACAATGAAGACGCCGATCACCTAGCTTCAAGTTTTGCCCACAACGAATGTGACTGCCGAGAAATTTCATGCCTGTTTGACAACGCTCGTCTGTTCATCCGCTGACATCTTCTGAAGCAGCACCCTGACCAGCGTGTAGCAAGCGGATTGTTCCCTCCCCGTATTCGTGGTCGTGGATTGCCTCGTCGTGACAGAGCCCTATTATATAAGTTGGCTCTGTATGAGTGCGTGGGATATTATTCCGTCAAGAACGTGTAGACAGTCCGTCATGTGGGTCATGTGAGACACTAAGCACAATTTTTAGTGTCCCGCATTCGTTATGCAGCGAGCACGTGCTAATCTGTGTTTACGTCTGTGTTATTTCTTTTTTTCTCCTCTTTCTTTCCCCCCTATCTTCATTTCCTCTGTTCCCCCTGCCCGTTCAAGGAGCAGGCAGGCAGGCATTGTGCCCCTTTAGGTGGCAGTTGTCAGCCTGTACCCTCTCTGTTTCCTCTGTGCCTTCGTGTTCTCTATGTATTAAAACCTAATAATAATAACAATAACAATTGACACGACGCAAAAAACCCTATAACTTAATTTTGCTGGCGTATGAGTGCATTCTTATTCAGCTACGGTGAAAAAAAAGAGAAAGAAAAGACAGGAGGCACTTTGTGGATATTTGTTCATTATTCACAACACAGCTCGATGCCGTTAAAATTAATTTTTGCGCACGCAAATGTAAAAAAAAAACATGCTTCGGGAATTGCGTTTTCTAAATGATAAACTTCCAAGCTTCTGGTAAGTGTAGTACCTCATTTTGAAAAAGGCAGGGAGCAAAGCATACTCTTTTATGTGAACTAATGTAATTTTAATGGGTGCTCTGCTGCATTGAACTACTACTTCAACATGTCATGGGACATGTTATGTACATGTCAGCATGCAATGCATCCATCACAGTGAATTGGACATGCAGAACCAAGTAGTAATGCCAATTGATTGCCCATCAGGGCCCAAATATCGAAACCAAAACAGGACATACATTGAAATGAAGGACGGTTAACAAACTTAACGACATGATCAGAAAAAAAAGAGCACGAACAGAAGAAAGCAGAAGTCGATTCAAGAAATGATGTACTTGGAGAATATATACCTATATTTTGCAAACTCTCAACGTGGTACATTATTGTAGGAACATGTTTACTGTAAGAAATATGCAAAGACAAAATATACAGCACCCCTAGAACTACCCCCCACCCCCTGCCCTCCAGTAATTGGATGCACATACCACTTGAATATGAAGTACAGAAATAACGACATATGTCGTCAAATTGGAGCACAGACTCTTCTTTATTAATGTTATGTTCAAGGTTCACTAATGACATTAAAATAGCAAGCAAAATCCCATCCCATCCTTAAAAAGTGTTTGTTTTCCCTTTCCGCTTGTCTAACAGAACAGTGCACTGTTTATTCTGATGTATACATCATTACCTGCAAAACAGCACATATATTTCTTAACGAGAAACCAAATGCCAACTGGAACCTCTTCAACTTGTAAACTATGCTGCTATTTTTCTGTATATTATCATTTTACACTAACTGCGACTTTCCATTCAATTGTATATTGGGTCTAGTTTTTTATCAGGCTTGCTTATCACATCAGTAAGTAGATTGCTAGTACAATACATTGTTTGCTAAGGCTCAATACTTCTTTAACGATTTGCTGTTTTATTAGCAAAAGTATAATATATAGCAGGTTCTTGATGCAAGCAAAAGTATCTGTGAAAGTGCTTCAATGAACTATTACCGACTCTTCATTCTAAAAAGACAGGGCGTGCAAACACAGACACAAGAAAGAAGTCAGGACACCACAAATGCCGTTTGTGCTTTGTGGTGTCCTGACTCCTTTCTTGTGTCCGTGTTTGCACGCCCTGTCTTTTTAGAATGAAATCGTACCAACTAGCTCAGCTCTATGTTATTCTAAAATACCGACTCTTGTTACAAAATAGGTGTGTGTTTTCAAAGTAGGTTACAAGTTATATGGACGCTATAGTACTTTTTCTGGGAAAAAGCGTGACAAATTTTGAATGAAATGGACAAGGATGGTTAACAGGTCAAGTAAGCTCTTAATTGAATAAATTATAAGACATTTGGCATTATTTGGCGCTAGTGTATTTATTAGTATTTATTAGACATATATATGAACGGGGGTTTGAAACAGGGCCGTAACTAAGGAGAAGTTGAGGGGGTTCTGACACCCCCCAAATTTTTTTCGTGCTTTAACTTTTCGTGTGACACTAAAATAGTTCCATGCCTTCACAGCGACCACCAGTTGCCGCAGTTCGAAACCCTTCGAAGACCCTTCGAAAAAAATTCCTGCGTACGGTCCTGGTTTGAAATATGCATTACTCATGTTACGCTTCCTAAAAGGCCCTTGTGTTTTTTGACAGGCGTGAAATACAGATTAAGAATGCTTCCAGATTTTATGCTTTTATGTTACTTATAATGAATTGGATGACATTCATTCAGGAAGAGACAAATCGGCATGAGCACTACAATAAGAGAGAGCTGAGCTAGTTCGCATTCATGTTAAAAGGGCGTGCAAACACGGGCACGAGAGAGATATCAAGACACCACAAACGCCGACTAACAACTGAAAGGACACATAGCGGCGGAAAAGAAAGTAAACATAAAAACTTGCCTGCGCAGGCCCAGGCAAGAGGTGATACCTATCGATAACTGTTCAGGATTTTTATTTCTGCTTTATGTAAGTTAATGATGCATGCATCTATCTTGACATTGTCGAGAGTGTAAATGCACGACAAAATTCGATGAATGCGCAGTTTTCTACAGGCACAGGAATGAAGCAACACGTCTGATAGTTCAGGCATGGCGTGTAAATAATAATGGTAGTGCACGTGTGAGCCAGCCGTCAGTTAACGCGCATAAAGAAATTAAATGCCTGAACGGTTATCTCTCACGTGTACCACCACGTGTGCGGACTGATAGGTATCACATCTTGCCTGGGCATGCGCAGATAAGTTTCGTGTCTAGGTACTTTCTTTTCGGCCACTGTGTGCCTTTTCAGTTGTTAGGCGGTGATTGCAATGTCTTCTCTCGTGTGTCTATGTTTGCACGTCACGTCTTTCAACTAGAGCACTACCTTGTGGTAGAGGTTCTAATCTGCACATCTTCAGTTCGATTCAAGCACTTTGTTATATCTGCATTAGTTCATTGCCAAAATACTGTTAAAGTCCTTTTTTCTCATGACATATGGAAGCATCTCTTATGAAACATTTGCAGAGAATTACAAGGAATCCACGACTTTCTACCTTTCTTGGGAGCCCTTACAATGTGAAATGTAAAGCATTATACTAAGCATATTTTAATAAAGGAACAAAGCTCTCATAAGCCTCATTTGTATTTGTACTGCTAGATTCACATACAGAATGAATTTACTCAAGCAATCTTGTAACTAAGTTGTCCCATGTCTCATTTTAGATTGGGCCACAGACACTACTTACTTTTCAGTGACTGCAAGGTCAGATAGTGTATTTTCAATTGCAGACCAATGTACTGTGTCCTTTCGTAAACCCTGTGCTCTAATTACAAAAGTATATGTCCTGTGGTTGCTAAATAGCTATGACATTTTCATGGGTGGGATCAGTCCATCTGGTAGTTAGTATCCTGGCTGTGAATAATGGTGGGCGTTGGGAAAGCAACATAAATGAGTCACAAAACAAATTAGACTTTGAAGAAGTTTATTTGCTGTAAGCGCACGACAACTGCATTTATTCTAGTAGAGTGTGTGTGATCTCATCATTTATTGCAATAGTGGGAAAAATGTCAGAAAATACTCGGGGGCCTTGGGGTCACATCACTGTATGTTCTGCAATATGGTGTTGAATGGAGTTTCCAGTGCAGTCTTCTGGCTCTCTGCTGAAAGCAAAAATAGGAGCAAGACAAAGGCAATTAAAAAAAAACTGCGTACAGCAGACTGCAGGGTCGTTCTATGCTTTCCCAGTACGAAAAACTTTCTAAGGTCTTCCTCTTCAAACATTTTTACACAAAAGCAAAATTATTAGGTCGTGAGAGCAATTGTTGAGCACTGTAAATAGACGGGATCATGGTGGCCGGCAATGCTTATTCAACCTGTACACATCCCAGTGACGGCAACAGTTCCACCATCGGTGACGTGTGCGGCTTTAGTTATAGCAGACATGAGTACTTTTTTGAGTCGGCGACAGAGAGAGCACTCATTATGGACACCTGAGCTCCAGTATCGACTAATGCCGTGAAAGAAATACTGACAACATGCACTTCTATTAGGTTCTTGTTCGTAGGGAGGGTCAACAGAGGATTGGGATCAGTGGAAAATGATGCAGCACTACCTCTAGGAGCTGCATGATCTCGTTTTCCGTCCGAGATGATACTTAGATGGTCAGCATGGAATAGCGGTGTGGTTGGGGTGACGGTGAACGAGCAGTAGGGCGGCTGTTAGCAAAGTACGTACGGCTGGGCGAACACCAACGAGGGTCTGCATATGTATTAAATTGAGTTAATGGTGATGAGCAAGTAAATTGCAGCAATAATGTTCATACCTACCCGTCATTTGTGCTACAACTTTGCCCATTGTGACGACCTTGAGCAGCAAAGACATGAACACAGTGCTTGCCGCCATCTCATGCAACCTGGAAGGTTGTATGAGAGTTTGTTGTACTAACCCAGACCGCAACACTGGGAAGGGGGAGGTGGAAGCTGAAGTTGCTATGTATCATCAGTAAGCAGTGTAGAAATTTGGGCTAGTTGGTGAGCGTTCATCTTGGTTGAATTGACTGTTGGGGCAGGAGACTAAGAAGGAAGTGACACAAACAAGCACAGACTTACAAGTTTTTGTGTGACTCCAGTCTTTTATGTGAGGACTGACTGTATTAACTAAAGTAAGAAGTATGCACATGTGATTAAAACATGGTGTTCGAGTTCGGTAATTTTAGAAAAAATTTGATTTTGATTGCTATTTCTTCTGACTTCTAACGGATTTATGCAGGTCACTGAAGTTTTAATATCATACAATGGACAGAATTTATAAACAATGTCAGCCCACTGCAGTGGGCGGCGGGATTTCGCTGGGATAGCACGGTGAAATACAATACAAATACTTTTCAGCAAAAGTGCAAGTTAAGAAAACCTGTTTAAATAAAATGCGAAACCTTTCATTCTAGCAAATTTCATGTTGCTCATTGTTTGAATTTACAATATACCAATTATTTATTAACTGCAAAAGAACCAAAAGCCTAACGAGTCTGGCCATAAAGTGCGACAACATGTACTTCTCCACTTAACTCGAATGCCTAGGCTGCATTGAAAGCACAGGCGTCATCACAAGGCTGATTCTTTCTGATAGTAAACAGTATATGAGTGGAAAACTTATGAATCTTGAAGCATCAGGGAAAGCCTTACTGATTAGCAAATGAGATGTGTATCACAAGGAAATGTCGGGCAGCCTGATGTCATGGATATATAGAAATCTAGGGCTGTCAGCAGAAAGTTGAGACGCTGTGGGTTAATTTGACCTTTTGGGACATCATAGACAAGTATACATGCATGTGTGCATACATTTATTTTGTTAAACATGGTAAAGTACTCGTGTTTAGCGACAAAATGTATGTTAGAAAATGCGTGACTGGCAACTGCTCCGAAAGGCTGCTTTCCTGCTCGAAAGTGAGGTTCTGGTTGCTCCAGAAGCTGCGGAAAATTGGTTACAATTGATCACATCCCTAAGTGCACATTAGACCACGCCATTTGAAAGGACCTCGTGCTGGGCATGTCCCTGTTGGTAATTTCATTTTTAATGACAAGCAATAAAAAGAATTATATTATACTGCAGATCCTGCCTAATCTTTTTGAAATTTTAGTCCCTAGCCTACTGAAATCCAGAGTTATAATGGTTGACATAGATAGTAGGAATAGATCAACAGAACTAGGAGCAGATAAGAAACAGTGCTTTCCAACAGTACAGAAGTGGCAAACGTGGGCCTTTCATCCAATGAAGGTCAGCGAATATCGGCACAAAACATGTTCATTCGCAGTAGTACCCATATTTCAAAGGATCTGCCTGCCGAGGTGTCTCAATGCCGAATTAGTTGGTTTTTCTTGAGTGCATTCGATTGTTCCCGTTAATAGTTTTATTTTATTTCATTTTCAGAAGTGCATGAAATATAGAGCGTTTCTTTTTTTTATGAGTGCAAATGTCTGTCTCCTTTTGTCTTTGCCTTTTCATACTGTCTGTCATTTCACTATGCTTCCTCGCAGTTCTTTTTTTCATGCAAAACATATTGGCAGTTCATTTCTCATATCTGTATCAGCAGCACTCATGTGTAATATGTTCAGTGGCAGTAATAAAAGGAATGTGTACAATATTTCTAATAACTGTGTCTGCAAATATCAAGCGTGTCTGTACTGTCCAATTATGTTTTTGAATTCAATAACCAACTTTTGTTTCACAATAATACACTTTTTTTCTCAATATTCATGTTGCATGGGCAACAGTGGACACTACTACTTGCACTGCATGTCTGATTCAACATGACAGAGATATGCATTGAAGCTGGCATGTACCGTTAACTGCTTCTTATTTCAATTTTTCAAAACAGCACAAAACGTTTTTGGACGTTAGTTTAACCATGAGTCTATGAGAAGAACTGCGCTCCCTACTTTTAATGTGATAGAGTGATCAAAGGCTTTGAAATTTTACGGATTGGCGAAGAGATAATCGGACAGGCTAAGTTACTATTTTCGAAAGACGATTTATCTTCACTGTGTATTTTTTACTGCTAAATGTTGACAGCATCCCACTAGTCTGTGTTAAAAAAAACGGGAGGGGGGAGGGAGCACCCGCTATGCGCATTTCAGTGTCCTTCCTAAATGAGTATACTTGTATCTAGAGAAAGCCAAGGCTCCAACCGCTACTATGCGTTTCATAAGCAGTGGTACTATACAGCGCGAAAGCTGGAAGGCGGTGCATCGCGTCATAAGAAAAATATGACAAAGGACTCTTGGGTGAACGTGCGGTATAGCAAGAAGCAGCACCCCGTCACAAAAGACTGCAACTTTGAAACACATGTAGATTACGCGCGGAACAGAAGACCGCAGCGTAAATACCACAGGTAAGACAACTACTTACCTTAAAACAGCTAACATCCGAAGGCGTACAAGTGCCGCGTCTTCCACGCCCGCCGACAGCGGACATAAACGCCGCCGTCCCAAAAGCCCTAACATATCGGCGTCATCTCTACAGCGGGCGCGGCTTCGCTTATGGACGCCGCCATGTTGGCGTAAAACAAACAAAAACAAAAAAAAAATCCCGGAAGTGCGTGTAGGTCACGTGACCATCTCCGGCCAATAGCGGCGCAGTATGGGCCCCAGCCATCCTAGGGGATATGTTTCGGATACACGCCTCGGCGCGGCTTTGCTCCTCTACCATGATGCCGCTTCGCGGCGGTTCCCGGCGGTTCGAGTGTAGCGGGGCCAGCAGAACGAACTAGCTGGAGATTACGCTCGAAGGGTCCGGGGGCACTCTCGGTCCCCATACAATGTATCACATTTTATTTCATCAATTAAGCGATGGTCATCGATGTTCGGCGAATGATTTTGTGTCCTTAACGTGCACAAGATAGGAAAATTTGGTTTACCGATCTTCACATGTTGAAATGGGGAGAAATATAAAAGCGCTACCCTTTCTTTTTATTGTCCATGCGGTTCAGGCGACCAATATTTGCGATTACGAACGTATACGAGCTACCGAGGTTCATAAGTGCGCATTTTAATAGCAATAGCTCTAGAAAAAAATGTTTACTAAACGTTTTAAAAAGACATCTTGTAAAAAACGTTTTTTCAACGTCTTCTAAAAAACTTCTTCTGAAAAACGTTTCTTCAACGTCGCATAATATACCTAGATGTCTGCATACCTTTTTAGTCGTTTCAAGAAGTTTTTTAGAGCTTTTGTGTTTCGTGGGCAAGAGTGGCAGGAAAGCATTCGCGGTGACACCACCGGTTCTTCGCCCACGTTCCTTCATGGAGCGCTCGTACGGCTCTCGGTCCCTACCACTGCAATTGGCCTCTCTTCCAAACTACTGCCTAAATACGAAGGCCCCTACCGTGTCGTCAAACGACATCCCCGGTCAACTACCTGGTTGAACCCATCGACCCATCTTCGGACATGCGCCGTCGAAGGCGCGACATTGTTAACGTGGCGCGCCTGAAGCCCTGCCATGACCCGCTCATAGTGACAAGCTGCTAAGTCGCCAGGCGGCTCCCTTTCCGTACCCGGGGTAATTGTAGCAAGCGTTCCTATTCAGTAATGGGTCGTACTCTCGAGCGCCTTCTAGTGGGTCGTCCTCTTCCCTGAGAGCACGCCCCTCGTGCAGAGACTCGGCCCCGCTTTGACTGTTGCTGTCGTGTGCCGTCGCCGAGTGCCCGCTAATAAACGTTCTGACTATATATATATATATATATATATATATATATATATATATATATATATATATATATATATATATATATATATATAGGGAATAACTTCTTAGACGCCGGTAAATCGTATGAATAAAAAGAAGACACACGTCGAGAAACAGAAAGGTTTTTTCACGTTTCGGCCGTGGGACCGGCCTTCGTCAGGTTATTCTGACGAAGGCCGGTCCCACGGCCGAAACGTAAAAAAACCTTTCTGTTTTTCGACGTGTCTTCTTTTTATTCATATATATATATATATATATATATATATATATATATATATATATATATATATATATATATATATATATATATATATATATAGACGTGCCGTGGCTCAGACGCCACCACACTTTTATCCCATCGCACGCGCTCTTCTTCCTCGTCAGCTTCTACCTGACTGGCTTCATGCGTCACATGATTCCCCCTCCCCCAAAAGAATGCGAGAGTTACAAGTCAACAAGGAGAGTCGCATAGGGTAAAAATGTCCAAACATGCAGATAGTTTCATGTCCCAATAGGTTTCCCTAAACTCGCAGAAAAAATCACGGCATATCCACGGAGTGAATGATGATGAGTGGGCGAAGCTGCGGAGGTTCATCGGTAAACCGTGAATCTTCCGTGAATTCTGCCCAGAACATCATCACCGACGTGAGATCGGGCGCGTTTATACTAAAGGTTCGATGAGAGTTATGACGACTTGCAGGTCACTTTATTTTACATGTACGCTGTGAATTTTCATTGTTTAGAAAACCATTGCTTTAGAAAACATCTGGCGTCTTTCGTTAAGCAGCTGGCGTCTTTTCGTTTTGCTTTAGAAACATCTGGCGTTCTTTCGTTTTGCTTTTAGACAACATCTGGCGTCTTTCGTTGGTTTATTTCATCAATCAAGGCGTTTTGAACAAATTTTTTATTGTTTAATCACGCACAGGAGAAATCTCACCAGGCGCTACCTTGGAGGTAAACAATGGCTGCTAATGAGAATGAGAGACAGAAGAAGTCGGCTTTTAGCTAACACTTACACTTCTACTTCTACTAACGTTTCCTACTGGAACATGCCAATGGCTGCTAATGGGGAATGAGAGACAGAAGAATTCGGCTTTTAGTTAACGCGCACGCTGCGAATTTTTTATTGTTCAACAGCGCACAGGAAAAATCTCCCACCGGCACCACCTTGGAGGTCAAGATCTGGTACTAGCGTTACGACTGGTTACGCACTACGACCGAAACTGACGGGGTGATCTCTGTGTCCTTCCGGAATACAGGATGTGGTTTCCTGTTGTCTGAGTAGCTTTGACCGCAGGCTGAGTCGTGATCTCTGCTGGAGAACACTTGCTTGACTTTCCCTCTTGCGAAAATATCTTGCGTGTGGTGTCTTGTTTGTTTTGACACCTTGAATCTGTCGTCGCTTCAGGTGACTCGCTTGTAAACGTCTTCCTTTAATCCGTGAGTGTTGTTTCGGTGTCTTTAGTTGTCCTTGTCGGACAATATGTCGCTTAACGTAGCCGATTTGCTTGGGCTTGTCTCGTTGATGTTGCGGATGTGGCATTCTTTTCAGAACATGACTTTCCTTTTCGTCGTGAGTTAATGCAGTATTGAATGGGTCGTTGGTGCACAAAGGGCTAATGCTTGGCGTGTCGGGCATTGATGATGGTATGTCAGAATGACTAGAAAGCTCTTCACAGGGTTCTACGACGCCGTTCACTACAAATGATTCTGGCACTTGGCAGCGTGCGAGGTACGATGCATCTGAATCATGGGGGTTGCTTCGACTCTCGGCTATGTGTGCACCGATCAATCGTGAGGGTGACTCCACATTGCTTCTCCTTTCATGTGGGTGAGCCTTAGACGATGATACGGCAGCAGAGATGCCTTGGTTAGGTTCCGGTTTCGAATGTTGGTAACAGTGCGTAACTGTTGAATTAAAACCTTGCGGCTAAAGACACCTCTTGGACTCGTCCTGGCGTGGCTGGGTATTTTCCCGATGCGTCAGTTCGTTTATGGTGAAAGTAGAGACCATGTGAGGCATGGGGTCATCGTTGTGAAGAACAAAAGAGCCACCTGATGCAAATCCAAATGGTGGGTCACGTATGGGATACGACGAATAAGCTGCATTGGTTGTGCAATTACGCCTCATAAGCTATGGTGCAGTGAAGAGGTAGAAGATGCCAATTCTTGTGCAGAAGGCAAGCCTGATGGACGGCTATGTCTTTTTGTTGCAAAAACCCGTGGACTGCGATGGCTGAGTTGTAAGTTCTCTAGGTGTTGAATTATAGACAAGTCTTCATTGTATATTTGTAAATCGGATGATCATTTCCTCTTTGATTTTGTTCCATGATGCGTCGTTTTGAAACATGTGCGTGAGCCAAAACTTGAAAGCCTCACCGGTGACGTAATTGTTGAAGTCGGCGACCATGTCCCGTTCTGTCCATGATGCAGAGGTAGCGCGGCGTTCGAAGAGGTTGAACGAGTCCACTACTGCGCCATCATCCGTTAATCCGGCGTACTGTGGGATGGGAACGTGTGCCGATGATGCTTCCATGAAGCTGGTAACTGTATGCAGCGATGACCTCCTCAGATGACCCGTACATGGTCAGGTCCTCTGGTTGAGGGTGTTGCTGATGATGTGCGGCTGGTGAGTCGGCTGCCAGGTCTCCATCCTGTCGACTTGTGTGACGCTATGAATGAGATGTGCCGTGGCTCATACGCCATACGTCTATTCCATAGCGCGCACGCGTGTATGTGTGTGTGTGTGTGTGTGTGTGTGTGTGTGTGTGTGTGTGTGTGTGTGTGTGTGTGTGTGTGTGTGTGAGAGGCGTTTATTGAACTTTGCCGTAAGGGTCAACCGGCCGCTCCATCAACGGCTCAAGTCACGGACACAGCGCACGAGCGGCGTCCACGAGCAGTGCACGCTAAACGCACGCCCACTATATTGCGCTTGAGAGCATGCCCTACTCTAGCGTTACTCTTCCTACAATTACCCCCGGGAACGAAAACGCAAGGGATCCCTCCGGCGATGCTGGTCAGTATGAGTGGATCATAGAAAGACTTGATAGTCTCGATGTTGACAATGCCACATGTCCTAAAACGGTTCAACGGGCTCACTAACATAGTTCACGGGCGGTACGCCTTCGACGATTCGATAGGGACTTTCACACTTGGGCAGTAACTTCGAGGAGAGAGCAGGATCAGTGGTGGGAACCGAGAGCCACGCAGGAAGGTGGCCGCAGGAGTACTGTCGCCGCTAGTACTCGTCTCGCGCTCTTGGTCATTGCACGTAAAGGTCTGTGCGAGGTCGCAGTAGTCTTCAGCATGTCTTCCCGTGGCAAATATGGGCGATTACTCAGAATAATTCGGCCGGAACGGTAGAATCATATCAGTGGTGTGCGACGGGTAATAGGGTTTGAAGCGAGAAGTGCTCTGAGTAGCGGCGTTGTACGCGTAGGTGATGAAGGACAAAATGGCTTATCAATTTATGTGGTCTGATGTGAAGTACATTGAACGCATCTCACCGCACGTGCGGATGAAGCGCTTTCATAGGCCATTTCTTAGCGGGTGGTACGCCGTAGTCGTGTGATGAATCCCATAGCACTCTTCAAAAAAAAGCGCCAGGCCTGCGCGGAAAGCGCAGCATAGCCACAGCGAAAGCTGGAAGAGCGGAAATTATAGAGCCCGTTATAAACTCTCTTTTGGCTACTAATACATGCACTAGCAACGTACCCACTACGCCACAAATCATAATTTTTGTGAAGTTGGGAGGCACCCACCACGACATTATTCTTCATTCTGTGGAGAAGCGAGGTACAATCTGTAAGGCATTATGTGTACTTTGTTGATGCGACGGTTCATGACGATGAAGAATAATGGCTTAGCCCTTTGTAACGGGTTCGAAGCTTTAAACGACCCACTAGTTACGTAATTCGCATTGTGTGACGCCCGGTCGTTATTTAACTCTCCCGCCACGCTTTATATTATGCGTTAACGTGAGAAAGAAAAAGAGAGGGAAATAACTGTTTTGAGACCCTCAGGAAAGTGATGATAGAGACATCATGGGCTTCCATGGCAACTAATAGAAGTGCACTTGTGAGTAAGCCCCTACGCTATACATCATCATAATTTTTGTGGAGTAGGGAAGCAGCCACTATGCATTTTTTCTTTATTTTGCGGAGAACCGTGGTACCCGCTAAACACCTGCAAGGCATAATATGCACTTTGTTGATGCTGTGGCTGATGACGATTAAGAATTATAGCAGGGGCCTTTGTAATGAGTTTGAAGCATTCAACAAGCACCTCGTTGCGCAAATCGCATTGTGTGACGCCAGGTTACAGAATTCGCGTTGTGTGACGCCTGGCTGTTATTTTAGTCTCCTACTACACTACATTACATATGGTAATGTGATTCCTTCCCGACATGAAGTCTGTATAGGGTATTTTTGCTGAGCAGTTTCAAGCACCGGCATGGCTCTGAGGTTGGATATTGGGCTCCCACGCAGAGGGCCCAGGTTCGACCGTCGTTCCATCCTGGAATTTTTTTGTTATTTTGTTTTTTTCGAGCGACAGTGGTTACGGGCACCGGCGGTGGCGGCGGACAACTACGGCGCCAAAAACGACCGTTGTTGTGATCTCATAACAGCTTTCGCTGTAAAACAGCTTCGTCTACTTTGGAGATGAAGACACTGCCGCGGTCATTGAGAAGCTACTGGAGTGGTCCGTGGCTTACGATAAATCGGCCAAGCAGGAAAGAAGAAACGTCGCGCGCCCCGAAGCGCAGCAGTATCGCGTGTCGCGTGAGGTGGTTAACTGCTACAATGAGCCAGCGGTTTCCAGCAGCTGTCATCGGAAGGGGCCCGTACAAATAAATGCCAACGCGCCCAAAGCGCCCGCTAAGGCCAAGTAAACGTTACTGAGCAGCTGGCAGGAGGCGGGGTGAAGATTTTCGGCGATGGCTATCGGAGAAAAAGTGCACGAACTTCTGAACGTAGCGGTACATTCCCCGCCAGTAGTACCGCTGTTGAAAGCGCTGGTAAGTCTTGAAAATTCCAGGGTGTGCGCACTGTGGATCGGCGTGGAAAGTCGAGCATATTTCTGGACGCAATTCTGCAACGTGCTGTTAACAACCACTGGTGGCCGGCGGGGCTGTAAATGCTTCGGTGGAGGAGGTGGTCTCGAATGGCGAAATGTAGAACTTGACGGCGCTTCACGCGAGTGCTTCATAGTGTCGATGGATTAGAGAGCGAGCCTATTATCAAGGCAATGGGGAGGTCTTTGCCCTGCTCAGAGATGATGGTCTCCGACCAAATGAAGGTTGATGGAAGAAACAACAAGCTGAGATACTGAGCCACGGTCATTGTCGCTAGCGAAGGGGGAACGCGAGAGGGCGTCGGCGTCTGAATGTGCTAGTGTAAACTTTATCGCGCTGACAGTAGTCGTCCACTCCGAATGTTGTCGTTCACTTCGGTACAGCACGCGGATGTGGTAGTCCTGCAGGTGAAGTGCCCAACGTGCAAGACCACCGGAAGATCATGTAATAGCGACAGCCAACAAAGTGTGGGGGTCCGTGGTGACATCAAATTGGCGGCCGCGCGAATACGGCCGGAATTTAGTAAGAGCACATATCGTCTCGAAACTTTCTTTTTCCGTCATGGAGTAATTATTCTGGGCTTTGGTAAGTTTTCGACTTCCATAAGTCGCGACATATTCAGGGAAGCGTGGTTTACGGTGCGCGAGGGCAGCGCCGAGCCCCGCGCTTTTGACGTCTCTGTGCAGCTCTGTGGGGGTCATTGGATCGTAGTTGCGCAATATTGGGCCGACGTCAGCAAGCGACGGAGATTCTTGAACGCCTTGTAGCAGTCTGGTGAACACGAGGTGAGGGTCTTTTTGGAGCCAAGGAGTTTCGTCAGGAGTGACATTATGGCGGTGAAATTGCGAATGAAGCGCGTGAAGTACGAACACAGTCCAATAAAACTGCGCAATCCTTTCATCGAGGTTGGCCTAGGGAATTTAGCAATGGCCCGGTGTTTGCCAGGGTCGGGGATAATTGCACCCTTGGAGGCCACGTGGCCGAGTATCGCGAGTTAGCGAGCAGTAAATCGGCACTTCTTTTGCTTTAGTTCGAGGTTGGAGTTTGATAATCACGTTAAAGCATGCCAGAGTCGTTCGAGGTGCGTGGTGAAGTCGGGAGCGAAAAGAGCAACGTCTTCAAGTAGCACAAGGGTGTGTGCCACCTCAAGATCTGCAGAACTGTGTCCATGATGTACTGAAATATAACAGGCGCATTACAATGTCTAAAAGATAGGGCGTTGAGTTCGTACAGGCCGTCGGGCGTGATGAACGGTGATTTCGGCCGATCGATTTCTGACATGGGCACTTGCCAATACCCTGAGAGCAAACCTATAGATGAAAAAAGTTCTGCTCATCGCAGGCTGTCAGTTGCGTCGCCTACGTGGGGTCGCGGACAGAGGTACTCGCGAGTGTATTTTTGAGCCGCCGATATGCCACGAAAAAGCGTACGGATGCCGACCATGAACTTTACGAAGGTCGAATTACTTCAGGCCGTAGCTTGTCATCGACTTGTTCGTTTATCACACAAAGTTATGTAAACGCGATAAGGGCGCCGGCGCAGTCTTGGTTGAGAGCCAGTGTTGCTGTGGACGTCCGGCCTAGGAAATGTTTTCCCACGTGGAAAGCAGAACGAAATTCTTCCAAGAGGGACAGCAAGTGGGAACACTGGTTGTCTGTAAGGGTTTCATAAATGGAGCAACGCAGCACATGGCTGGGCAATGGGCTGATGTACAGACAGCGCTGCGATTAGAGCTACTTGCCTAGTTTGTTTCGTTGGGTATGACAATAACTTGCACGTCGTCAATGGCTTCTACGCCTCGCATACATTCCCCGCTTAGCAGCACGGTAGGGTGTGTAAAAGGCTTGCAAACGAAAATCATTCTTGTAAACGACAATCGCTCCTTTTGTGATGCCCACGGTCGCAAATGGGAGCAGCAGGCCATTTCGCCTGCGAAGAAACCCGGACGGCAAAAGTAATGCAAAGGCATTCCAGAGGCCACTGCAGTACATGGACACGACCGTTTATGCGTTGGGAAGAACGTGGGTGTCTGTGGTCGTCAAATCTAAGAGCGGCGTAAGTTCTATTTCGGCCTGTGCACAATCGATAACGGCATTGTGGTGCGAGAGAAAGTCCAAGCCCCGGCCTGACATCGTGACAACAGCAAGAAATGATGATAAGTTCGATGACGTACGAAATGTCCTCAATGTCGACACGAGCAGTAAAAGACGCTATTCTGAGCACCGGCCGTTGGGTGAGACAGTCAGGAAAGGGGCGTCATCAATTTCCGATGTGGCCGGCAAAACTTAACGTCTGTAATGCACACGGCAGCTCCTGCGTCAACGAGTGCAGTTTGCGCGGACACCATCGACAAACACTTTATAACACTTTACGGGCTGCGACGAGGAGTTGTAAATTTCCGTGATCGCAGGTCATGCCTCTTGGAGTGCGACTGTTAGACGGGACGAGGCCACATATGCGGCGGGCAGTATTTCACTGACATAGCGGCAACATGGATGAGTCATATGAATAGCGATAATATGGATGAGAATATGAAGTGGTAATATGCATGAGTCAGACGGCTTGTAATATGGATATGTCAGGCGGACCTAGGTGGCTGTACCCGATTAGAGAAACGGGTGGCGGGACCGGCGCAGCCGCAGTCAAGCCATATTGACCGGTTGCCCGAAGTGCGCCACTGGTTCGCTCTACCGGGCCTTTCTCACTTTGGAACACGCGCTTCATCGAGCGGCTAGTGACTTCTCCGTAGCTGAGTGGTACTGGCTCCGGGACCTGTTGTGGTGGTGAAACGAGTTCACCTCGATTGCGCGGGCGTGGGAAGGTGTAGGCAATGGTAGGGCAAGACGTCGGCTATTTCTTGCTTGATCGCCCGGCGGAACGCAGGTGTGATTTTCGAAGCGAGTGTCTTGTAAGTACATGCGTCGGATGAGCGAAAGGCACCAATCAGAGTTGGCGGGAAACTTCCTGCCGTACGAAAGCTTTCGTTTCCGCACGCAGCGCGGACTGGTCGGCGATAGCGGCCAAACCAGCAATGTGCTCGCGCGATGTAGGGCGATGCGCCTATCAGCGCTGCCTGCGTAATTCCTCGTAACTTGGGCAAAAGTGAGCATTTCTACCACAGACTGTGGCTTCTTCGCGAGGAGTATATTGAAGTCAGGGTCTTCTGTGTCTTTTAGGGCGGTTCAGATGTTGTCGGATGCTGTGATGGTCGCGTAAGTCCGATAACACAAGTCCCGGATGTCTCCAGTATAGCTAGCGCATAGCAGGGCAACCAAGCGCAACAGATATTGAGGCCTTGAACGTGGTTCATGTCGGAATTGCCGTCTCGTGGTTGGTGCACGAGAGGCTGGCCACACCAGCGAGGCTGAGGACGTGGCTCAGTTTCGCGGCGTCGCCCCATTTGTTCGGAACGCTTACTCTCTCGTACGTCGACAGCCAGTCCTTGACGTCGTTGTCGTCTGTGCCGTTGAAAGCAGGAGGGTCCCAGTGCAGAGGCGGACCGGAGCACATGACGGACGGTGCAGCTGGGACGTCGGCTGAGATTCATCTTGAGGAATGGTTGAATGAATGGTACGGTATCAAAGCCAGGGCATTATATATATATATATATATATATAATATATATATATATATATATATATATATATATATATATATATATATTGTGGGAATAGCCGCCGATAAACCCCCTCGCCCCCAATGGCTACGACACGAGGCATGCTCCGGCGGCAGTGCGCATGTTCCAAGCGTCAGCGGCAAGCTATAAGAAGGGACCGTGGCCAGCCACGCAGGGGTGGCCGACAGACTGTCGCAGAGAGCGCTTGTGCACGCGGCTTTCGCCCCGCCGGGGCCAAGGTTAGGGGCCGGAAGTTTTACTGTTGTTTTGCCTAACCGCTGAAGTTTCGTTTAACTAGTAAATGTTGTTCTAGTTGCCCAGCAGTCTCCCGTGGCGTTCTTTGGGGCGGACGACCACGAACCCCACATCTGGCGCCCAACGGGTATTGTCGTCCGCTACCAGCAAGCATGGAGGCCGCACTGAAGAAACTGCTAGAAACTATGGAGCGCCTCGACATCACCTCAGCAAAATTCTGCGCGGCGAGGAGACACGCAGAGTCGGCAGCCTACCTGAAAGCGAGGGGCGTGGCGATCCCGTCCGCCGGCATTGGATAATGGCGGGTGCCCATGTTTGGACAGCTGGGCACACCGGCGCAAGCAGATAGAGAGCCCGAGGTCGAGACTTTCGACGGAGCAGAAGACGAGGACGCCGAGTGCGGTGAGGCGACCGTGAGCAGCGACCATGTAAAGGCCGGCGACTACGGTGATCCTGAGCGCATGGCTACAGTTGGAGAGCCAACAGTGGACGAGGCTCCGGCTATGGTTGCAGTAGAGGACAAGGGCTGCAAAAGGCGCCAAGACGCATGCCGCGGAGACGGTTGCAGCAGCCGCAACGATGACGAACGCCAAGGAGGAGGAAGACGCCTCGGAAGACAAAGGCGAGAAGGCTGTGACGTCTTCTAGAACTGCTACCCGCACAGCCGACAAGGCCATGAAGAGGACGGTAATGGCGACCCGCGCACGAGTTGTCCGTGCGCAGCCTGCGGACGAGCAGGCTAGAAAACGCCGCTCAGGCGGCCCACCTCTCGGTCGAGCACGCAGAGCACGAGCGTGGTGGCGGCCTGCTTAAACCCGAGGCGACGATGGGAGCTGCCGCGTTGGAAGCCACGAATACCACGTTGGCAGCCACGAATACCACGGGGGTGAGGTGGCGTCTTCTTCAGAGAGGGGGGAAATGTGGGAATCGCCGCCGATAAACCCCCTCGCCCCCAATGGCTACGACACAAGGCATGCTCCGGCGGCAATGCGCATGTTCCAAGCGTCAGCGGCAAGCTATAAGAAGGGACCGTGGCCAGCCACGCGGGGGTGGCCGACAGACTGTCGCGGAGAGCGCTTGTGCACGCGGCTTTCGCCCCGCCGGGGCCAAGGTTAGGGGCCGGAAGTTTTACTGTTGTTTTGCCTAACCGCTGAAGTTTCGTTTAACTAGTAAATGTTGTTCTAGTTGCCCAGCAGTCTCCCGTGGCGTTCTTTGGGGCGGACGACCACGAACCCCACATCTGGCGCCCAACGGGTATTGTCGTCCGCTACCAGCAAGCATGGAGGCCGCACTGAAGAAACTGCTAGAAACTATGGAGCGCCTCGACATCACCTCAGCAAAATTCTGCGCGGCGAGGAGACACGCAGAGTCGGCAGCCTACCTGAAAGCGAGGGGCGTGGCGATCCCGTCCGCCGGCATTGGATAATGGCGGGTGCCCATGTTTGGACAGCTGGGCACACCGGCGCAAGCAGATAGAGAGCCCGAGGTCGAGACTTTCGACGGAAGCAGAAGACGAGGACGCCGAGTGCGGTGAGGCGACCGTGAGCAGCGACCATGTAAAGGCCGGCGACTACGGTGATCCTGAGCGCATGGCTACAGTTGGAGAGCCAACAGTGGACGAGGCTCCGGCTATGGTTGCAGTAGAGGACAAGGGCTGCAAAGGCGCCAAGACGCATGCCGCGGAGACGGTTGCAGCAGCCGCAACGATGACGAACGCCAAGGAGGAGGAAGACGCCTCGGAAGACAAAGGCGAGAAGGCTGTGACGTCTTCTAGAACTGCTACCCGCACAGCCGACGAGGCCATGAAGAGGACGGTAATGGCGACCGCGCACGAGTTGTCCGTGCGCAGCCTGCGGACGAGCAGGCTAGAAAACGCCGCTCAGGCGGCCCACCTCTCGGTCGAGCACGCAGAGCACGAGCGTGGTGGCGGCCTGCTTAAACCCGAGGCGACGATGGGAGCTGCCGCGTTGGAAGCCACGAATACCACGTTGGCAGCCACGAATACCACGGGGGTGAGGTGGCGTCTTCTTCAGAGAGGGGGGAAATGTGGGAATCGCCGCCGATAAACCCCCTCGCCCCCAATGGCTACGACACAAGGCATGCTCCGGCGGCAATGCGCATGTTCCAAGCGTCAGCGGCAAGCTATAAGAAGGGACCGTGGCCAGCCACGCGGGGGTGGCCGACAGACTGTCGCGGAGAGCGCTTGTGCACGCGGCTTTCGCCCCGCCGGGGCCAAGGTTAGGGGCCGGAAGTTTTACTGTTGTTTTGCCTAACCGCTGAAGTTTCGTTTAACTAGTAAATGTTGTTCTAGTTGTTCAGCAGTCTCCATATATATATATATATATATATATATATATATATATATATATATATATATATATATATATATATATTGTAGCGAAGCGTTCGAACTTGATAATGGGTCGTCCTCTCGAACACCTTCTAGTGGGTCGCACTCTTCGGCTCGAAGAGAACGCAGCTCGCGCTGAGAGTCGGCCCCGCCTTGACTGTCGCTGTATCGTCGAATATCGTCGCCGCTAATAAACCTCTTTATAATTTGGTGGAGAGTGCTGGGCCTTCACAACAACCTCGGCCCTCATTCGATGCCCCTGGCTCTTCGGTCCCGTACCCTGCCGCCTACCATGCCTCAAGACGCCTCCCAGCAAACGCCCCCGCCCGCACCGACCTCATGTCCTGGTGTCCCTCGTATTCGCGACCCTCCCGTCTTCACTGGCGCCGATGGTACCGACGTGGAGGACTGGCTCGCGATTTACGAGCGCGTGAGTGTCCCCAATAAATGGGACGAGGCAGGAAAATTGACTAACCTGGTTTTCTACGTCGCGGGTGTGGCGGGCCTGTGGTACAACAACCACGCATCCGATTTTACGACGTGGTCCGACTTCAAGACCGCCATTATCAACGTGTTTGGCCGCCCTGCCGTTCGTAAGCTGCAGGCCGAACAGCGCTTACGTGAACGCGCTCAGCAGGCCGGCGAATCCTTCACCAGTTACATTGAAGACGTCCTCGATTTCTGTAAGAAGGCCGACGCCACCATGTCCGAGTGTGACAAGATCAGGCACATCATGAAAGGCATCGACGACGACGCCTTCACCATGCTGCTCGCCAAGAACCCCAGCGCAGTGGCAGAGGTCATAACGCTCTGCCAAAGCTATGAGGAGCTGCGCCGGCAGCGATCGATGACCCGTCGCTCTCCATCACGCGACGCCGAGGTCGCTGGCTTGTCGACCGTACCCGACCACTCCGCGTTGCTCGCAGAGATGAAGACATTCGTGCGCGAGGAAATCGCGCGCCAGTTCTCTCTGCTGGACTTTGCTCGCCCTCGGTACGCTCAACAGCCGTCGCCCACCCTTCTGCCTCCCCTCCGTCGAGCAATCGAGCAGGAAATCGCGGAGGTCATGCCCGAGTACCACCAGCACCATCCGGCTCCTGCACCTTTGAGCTACGCCCAAGTTGTCGCAAGAACGCCCCCACCAATCGCTACGGCTGCCCCACACATTTACGCCGAATCCTCCGCTCGACCTCACTCTTTCGAAGCGGATGTACCGGTAACCTACGCCGACGCCACGCACAGGCCACGACTGCAGCCCACCATGCAGTCCTATCAGTTGCCGCCCCGTCAATCCCGTCCTGCACCATGGGCGGGCCCTGCCCCAGCGAACCGATGGCGCACACCTGACAATCGCCCCATATGTTTCGCATGTGGTTACGCCGGCCACGTGGCGCGCTATTGCAACCGCGTGCAGCCGCCTAGAGACGTGTCGCCTGCCACCAGCCAGTCGAACCGCCCATATTACGACCCACCTACGCCTCCGTCGCCGACGTCTCGCCCAGCTGTATCTACCCGCCGTTCACAGTCACCACGACGCCGCTCACTGTCACCGATGCGGCCACGTCCGGTCCCACGCGATCAGGAAAACTAGTCGTCGCAGTCCACGAGGCAAGGGCTGCGACGCTATCGAACTGCGAAAGCCCTCAGCGAAGCCCATCGAACGTGATAGACGTTTTTGTGGACGGTGTTCGCGCCTCTGCCCTTATCGATACTGGAGCCGCCGTATCCGTTATGGACGCTAAACTAAGCCGCCTGCTACGAAAAGTGACGACGCCACTTTCCGGGCTCTCCCTCCGTACAGCCAGCGCCGAAAGTATTCACCCGACGGCGGTATGCACCGCCCGCGTCATCATTCAGGACGCTCTGTACGCCGTCGAATTCATTATAATTTCTTCATGCTCTCACGACGTCATCCTGGGATGGGATTTTCTCGCCCGCCACGACGCCGTCATTCATTGCGCACCAGCCGAAATAGAGCTCTCACCATTCTCAGATTTGGCGCCGGCAGACAGTTCATCGGCTGCGACCAAGGTATTCGTCAAAGACGACATCACAGTTCCTGCAAATTCGTCAACGGTTGTGTCAGTCTATTGCACCGGTCTCTGCGACGCCGTTGCACTCCTTTCTCCATGTGACCGCGTTTTCACTAGGAAAGGCTTGCTGGTGCCATTTGCGACCGTGGAAATCACCCAGGGCGACACGGATGTTTTTGTGACCAACCCATCCCCGTTCATTGTTACGTTGGTGCGAGGGGAATGTCTCGGCAGAGTGGAACCCCTCGAAGACGCACAAGTTATGGACGCACCCGACGACACGCACTGTCCCAGTTCCCGTACGCTCAGTGCTGTTTCCACGTCCGATTCGTCACCTGCTGATGTGTTTAGGTCCTCCATTGCTGACAACCTCACATCGGTCCAGCGTTCCCAACTTCTGTGCCTGCTGGAAGAATTTCGTTCTTCTTTCGATATCGGGCAAACTTCTCTTGGCCGCACTTCCGTTGTTACGCATCGCATCGACACTGGCGCCCAACCACCACTGCGACAACGTCCATATCGCGTGTCTCCCGCAGAACGTCGGGTCATTAATGAGCAAGTCGACGATATGCTTCGACGCGACGTTATTCGGCCCTCGGACAGCCCATGGGCGTCTCCCGTTGTTCTCGTTGCGAAGAAGGACGGTTCCGTGCGGTTCTGTGTGGACTACCGACGGCTCAACAAGATCACTCGCAAGGATGTTTATCCGCTGCCGCGAATCGACGACGCGATTGACAGCCTGCAAGGAGCCGAATTCTTTTCATCTCTTGATCTGCGCTCGGGGTACTGGCAAGTGCCCATGGCGGATGACGCTCGACCGAAGACAGCCTTTGTCACGCCCGACGGCTTGTACGAGTTCAACGTCATGCCGTTTGGTCTGTGTAATGCGCCCGCGACCTTCGAGCGCATGATGGACACCGTTCTGCGCAACTTGAAATGGCACACGTGCTTGTGTTACCTTGACGACGTCGTGGTTTTCGCTCCGGACTTCTCCACGCATCTCCAACGTCTGCGGCATGTTTTGACGCGTTTGCGCAACGCCTGCCTCCAACTGAATCTGAAGAAGTGCCGATTTGCAGCACGGCAGCTGACAATCCTCGGCTACGTCGTGTCCAAGGACGGAATCCTTCCCGATCCGACCAAGCTTCGGGCCGTGGCCGAATTTCCCAAACCTACGTCCGTCAAAGAACTGCGCAGTTTCGTAGGACTGTGTTCGTACTTTCGACGCTTCATACGAAACTTTGCCACCATCATATCACCGCTGACGAAGCTCCTTGGAGGTAACGGACCCCTAAAGTCGTGGTCGTCCGAGTGTGACGACGCGTTCGCAAAGCTCCGTCGTTTGTTGACGTCTCCTCCCATACTACGCCACTACGATCCTACGGCCCCAACGGAGGTACACACGGATGCCAACGGTGAAGGCCTCGGCGCTGTCCTTGCGCAGCGCAAACCAGGGTTCCCCGAATACGTCGTGGCATACGCAAGCCGTACGCTTACCAGAGCCGAGACCAATTACACGGTCACGGAAAAAGAGTGCCTGGCGATCATCTGGGCCCTTACAAAGTTTCGACCTTATTTGTATGGCCACCCATTTGATGTCGTCACCGACCATCATGCACTATGCTGGCTGTCGTCACTGAAGGATCCCTCAGGCCGTCTCGCCCGCTGGGCACTTCGCCTGCAAGACTACGACATCCGAGTGCTGTACCGCAACGGACGCCAGCATGCTGACGCCGACGCCCTCTCGCGCTCTCCCTTGCCTGACGACAATGCCCCTTGCTCAGTATCTCACATAGCTGTTGCTTCAATCGACGTTCACACCATCGCTACCGAACAGCGCAAGGATAAATGGATCACCTCGCTGATCGACTTGCTCACTGATCCGTCCGCAACACCATCCACTCGCGCGTTGCGTCGTCAAGCCCACCATTTCGCCGTTCGCGACGACCTACTGCACCGACGCAATTACGACGCCGACGGCCGCCAGTGGCTACTAGTGATACCCCGCAGTCTGCGTTCTGAAATATGCGAGGCCTTCCACTCTGACCCGCAATGCGCGCACTCTGGGGTATCCAAAACTTACCACCGCATTCGACAACGATACTTCTGGCGAGGGATGTACCGCTACGTGCAGAAGTTCGTTCGCTCCTGCCTCGATTGCCAACGCCGAAAACCTGCAACGCACGTGTCGCCACCAGGTCTACAACCATTACCTTGCCCTAACCGTCCGTTTGGGCGCGTGGGCATCGATTTGTACGGACCACTTCCTCTGACTTCGGCTGGTAACCGCTGGGCCATCGTCGCTGTTGACCATCTAACGCGATACGCCGAAACCGCCGCCCTCCCAGCGGCTACAGCGCGCGATGTTGCCTCCTTCCTACTACACCGATTCATACTGCGTCACGGACCACCCCAAGAGCTTCTCAGCGATCGAGGCCGTGTCTTCTTGTCGGAAGTCGTGGAAGCCATTCTCAAAGAGTGCCATGCTGTTCACCGCAAAACTACTGCTTACCACCCGCAGACGAATGGCCTAACCGAACGCTTTAACCGCACGCTCGGCGACATGCTCTCGATGTACGTCGCCGCCGATCACACCAACTGGGATGTCATTCTGCCCTTCGTCACCTACGCCTATAACACCGCCCCTCAGAGCACTACTGGTTTTTCACCCTTCTTCTTACTGTACGGAAGGCACCCGTCGCACACCATGGACACGATACTTCCATACAAGCCGGATCGCTCTGAATGTGCGCCTATTTCTGCCACAGCCAGACTTGCTGAGGAGTGTCGTGAGCTCTCCAAGACCTTCACTACGCATAACCAAGAGCGGCAGAAGAGCATTCGCGGTGACAACACCACTTCTGCGCCCACGTTCCTCCCTGGAGCGCTCGTTTGGCTCTCTGTCCCTACCACTGCAACTGGCCTCTCTTCCAAACTACTGCCCAAATACGAAGGCCCCTACCGTGTCGTCGAATGCACATCCCCGGTCAACTACCTCATCGAACCCATAGAACCGTCTTCGGACATGCGCCGTCGAGGGCGCGACATTGTCAACGTGGAGCGCCTGAAGCCCTACCACGACCCCCTCATAGTGACTAGTTGCTAGGTCGCCAGGTGGCTCCCTTTTCCTACCCGGGGGTAATTGTAGCGAAGCGTTCGAACTTGATAATGGGTCGTCCTCTCGAACACCTTCTAGTGGGTCGCACTCTTCGGCTCGAAGAGAACGCAGCTCGCGCTGAGAGTCGGCCCCGCCTTGACTGTCGCTGTATCGTCGAATATCGTCGCCGCTAATAAACCTCTTTATAATATATATATATATATATATATATATATATATATATATATATATATATATATATATATTGTAAGCATTATTCATATGCTTCATCCTCTCACTTGTAAATACTCATCCTCACCACTTGGGTCTGAGTAGCGGGGCTCAGGCTCGAGATGAATAAAGAAGAATATTTCGGCTTGAACGTCGTCTACCGGTGGCGCTACGCCTTCCACTTCAATACACCCCTGGAGCTCCGTTCAGGTCGCCGTTTGAACTCGCAGACATCGTCAATGTCGCAAGACGAGAGCTCCAACGCTGGACCATCCACGACACCTGCCCCGCCAGGAACCCCTTCCTGCTTGGTTACCACCCCTCTGAAGGATCCACCGGTGTTCGCTGGCCTTCGTGGGGACGACGTCGAAGACTGGCTGGAGCAGTACGACCGCGTCAGTGCACTCAACCACTGGGACGACCCTGCAAACCTTAATCGTGTCGCCTTCTACCTGACGGGTGTAGCCAAGATTTGGTTTTTCAACCACGAGTTGGACTTCGTGGATTGGACCTCGTTTAAGCAACAGCTACGACAGATTTTCGCGAACCCTTCAATCCGCTCCGACATCGTGAAAAAGAAATTAGCGGAAGATGTCCTCGCCCTTTGTCGCCGCGTGAACAGCTCAAAGACGGAGATGGACAGGGTGCGCCACCTGCTCAAAGGAATTGGTGCTGCGGCATTCCACGCCCTTGCAGTGCAGAACCCCACTACCGTCTAGGAAATCGTCGCCACGTGTCAGCGCATTGATGAGATCCATCTGCTCCGTTTGCAGCCTGACACATCTGATCTGAGCGCAAGCCATGACACCGAGCTGCGCAGCTTGATTCGTTCCATCATACGAGAGGAACTTCAAGCACAGCCTACGTCTTACTCTCTTCAGCTCCGTACGACATCTCCGGGCAGCAGCCTCCGCAACATCGTCCGAGAAGAACTTCTTGCCATGAGGTGTACGGAAATTCCCAGGCACGACCCCGTACCGCCACCAACTTACGCCCAGGTTGCGGCCCTAGCGCCTCCTCAGCAGACACCACCCCACGCGCCCACAATGCACGGTTCCATGAATGCTTGTCACCACGAGCGTCGCTTGCCTCTCCCAGCGCCTGGCGCCCACCTCGACCAGTATAATACTATTGTGGAGTCCGTAGCCATATTTCCAGGTTTTGCCGACGCCGTCAGCAGGAATAAAGATGGGGTTACGACTACCATGAAAGAGACGAGTTTCCTGCGCCGGTTCCGCAATACAGTCGCCCCTACCAAACATCGAACGTCGTTCTCCATCTACGCAGAGCCTCAACGGAGCCGCTGCCTCCCGTTTTCCGCGTTGCCGCTCTCCGTCACCCATGCGCCGCTCCTCTTCTCCACATCGACCAGCTACTTCGGCCCCGGGCCATCCCCCGGAAAAATAAATTGTGCAGCTTTGGGAGGGTAAGCTGTATTGTTCGGGCTAAGTCAAACTCCTCCGGAACGGCCCTCAAATGTACTGTTAGTATGGCCTGAAGGTGTATGGACTGAAGCATTGGTAGGCACGGGGGCAGCACTTTCCGTTATTAGTATCGAACTGTGCGCTCGCTTGCGAAAGGTAAAAACTCCGCATACTGGCCCTCCCCTTCGATGTGCCAATGCAGTTCTTGTTCGGCCTATTGGTCTGTGCACAGCGCGAGTTTTCATCGACGGCATACTTCATCACATTCAGTTTCTCGTCCTGCCGTCATGTACGCACACACAAATTTTGGGATGGGACTTTCTCTCTTCAGCGTCGGCCGTGATATCTCGTCAACAGCGAGTCGTTCGTATGACGGACACGGATTTTTCATCTCATGACGATGCTCGCAAACTGCGTTTCCTCACGGCGGTCGATTGTTCCATTCCACCTGGCGACGAGAATGTTCTGACGTTGACGTCCGATACCATCGTTAATGGTGATGTGTTTCTCGTTCCATGTGATAGCTGGATATCCCGAGAAATTGTAATTGCGCCTAGCTTGGTCAGGTTTTATGACAGCAGAGCGTTGGTCACTGCACGTAACCCTACATCTTCGCGACTTGTCCTGCCCCAAGGTAGTGTTGTGGCCTGCTTTGCTGACACAGAACCTCTTGCCCTGATGCCTCTTCACACAGATCCATCACCGTCACCTACTACTATGAACGACCATGCGACAACCACTGCTTTAACGACAACCATCAACCTTGATCTCCCTGCGGCGCAAAAAGAAAAACTCTTAGCACTACTTCAAAAACGCAATGCTTCTTTTGACATCCACTCCAAGCTTCTGGGTCGTACATCCGTCGCCGTGCACCGCATTGAAAACGAGGGCAATTCAATTGTGCGCCACGGACCATACCGCGTCTCCTCTGCAGATTGTAAAATCATCGAGGACAACGTCGCTGACATGCTGAAACGCGACATCATTCGGCCATCGTCCAGTTCTTGGTTGTCGCCTGTTGTGCTCGTCCAGAAGAAGGACGGCTCGGTACGATTTTGCGTCGATTATCGAGCTCTCGATAAGATCACGCGCAAAGATGTATATCCGATGCCGCGAATTGACGATGCCCTCGACTTCCTTCAGGGCGCTGAATATTTCTGAAGCCTTGATCTTGGATCAGGGTATTGGCAAATACCTATGCATGAAACGGACAAGGACAAGACGGCCTTTGCAGCACCCGATGGCCTCTATGAGTTCAATGTAATGCCCTTCGGTCTTTGCAACGCTCCGGCAACGTTTGAGCGTATGATCGACACGGTTCTTCGTGGCCTGAAGCGGAAGACCTGCTTATATTATTTTGATCGCATCGGTATTTTTTCTTCCACTTTCCGTCAGCATCTCGAGCCGTTGGACGAAGTTTTGACGTGCATTTCTAACGCTAGGCTTCAACTCAATACAAAAAAATGTCATTTCGCCAGAAAGAGCATCATTCTATTGGGCCACCTTGTTAGCAAAGATGGTGTTCGTCCAGATCCTGGCAAGGTGAATGCCGTTACATGCTTCCCTCGCCCTGAAAATCAAAAGCAGTTACGAAGATTTCTCGGCCTCGCGTCGTATTATCGCCGCTTCATCCGCGACTTCGCCTCCATCGTGTCGCCATTGCACAAACAGCTGACGTCGGGCACAACATTCACTTGGACAACCGACTGCGACATCGCTTTTGACACCCTCAAGGCAGCGCTGACATCTGACCCTGTCCTCTGTCATTTCGATGAGCACGCCCCTACTTGTCGACACACCGACGCTAGCGGGCATGGCATCGGTGCCGTCCTCCTACAGCGTGATGCGACTGGTCGAGGAAGAGTCGTTGCCTACGCCAGCCGCGCACTCACAACTGCTGAACAAAACTACTCCATCACAGAGCAGGAATGCCTGGCTGTAATTTGGGCCGTACGGAAATTCCGCCCATATCTTTACGGACGCCAGTTTATCGTAATTACAGACAACCACACGCTATGCTGGTTGTCATCACTTAAGAATTTGTCCGGACGCCTCGGCCGCTGGGTGTTCCGGCTACAGAAGTATTCATTTGACGTCCTTCAGAAATCTGGGAAAAAACACCAAGATGCCGACGCCCTCTCTCGTTGCCCTCTGCCACTAACATCTCCGTGGATGCCTCTTCATTGCTCCTCCCATGATGAAGACGCTACGCGTCCGCTTTTGTTATCGGCACTAGCGGTTGGTGGGCCGCTTCCTTACAATCGCCACACGCAGCTGGCCCCCTGTCAGCAGCAAGATCCGTACTGCCATCGCATTGTTCAACGACTGTACGGAATGTGTCCACCGCCTAATGCCAGGTTGCGCCGACAACTCAGGTAATTCAAGCTTGAAAACAACGTGCTGCACCGATACGTTTACAATGATGATGGACACCGGTGGGTTCCCCTACTTCCACGCTCGCTTCGTACGCAGATCCTTGAGGCCTTCCATGACGACCCATCTGCTGGCCACTTGGGATTCCATAAAACATACAGCCTCATAAGGAGCCGCTTCTTCTGGCCGGGTCTGTCCAGTTCGATTGCAAAGTACGTCTCTTCTTGCGCACTAAGCCAACGGCGCAAGCGGCCGACTTCACCTCCTGCTGGCTTGTTACAACCAATACCATGTCCCGAGGAACCTTTTGCCATTGTTGGAATGGACCTAGTCACACCTCTTCCCATAACGTCCACAGGATATCGATGGATCGTGACAGCGGTTGACCATCTCACGCGGTACGCAGAGACCGCTCATCTGCGCTTTAGTTCTGCCTCTGACGTGGCCACCTTCTTTCTCGAAGCCATTGTCTTGCGTCATCGTGCGCCCCGCGTCGTCTTGAGCGATCGCGGCAAGACTTTTCTGTCTACAGTAATTAAAGAAATGCTTCAAACTTGCGGCACCGTTCACAAGACAACATCAGCATACCACTCTCAAACCAATGGCATAACAGAGCGATTCCACCGCACACTAAGTGATATGATATCCATGTATATTGGGCCCGCTCATTACAACTGGGACACAATCTTACCATTTGTGACGTTGCTCATATTACCGCCATCCAACGCACTACTGGGCACTCACCGTTCTACCTCGTTTACGGCCGTTCGGCGACATTCACGATCGACGCTTCATTCTTACGCACTCCAACCGACAATTCTACAACTATGCCCTACATCTATGCCGGAACAGTTCGTCTCGAGAGTTCGAAACTGTCGGCAACTTGCTCGGCTCAATACAGAAGCCAGTCAACACGATCGCAAGCAGCGGTATTACAGCTCTAATCGTGACTTGTCTTTCCGTCCTGGTGACGAAGTGCTCCTTTGGACGCCTACTCGTGCCCCCGGACTGTGTGAAAAGTTTCAATCGCGACTCCTTGGACCCTACTAGTTATTGAACAAACATCCCCTGTGAACAATCGCGTTACTCTCGTTGAGGTTTCTTCCGACCGTCGCTGCCGTGGTTCCGAGACAGTCCACGTTTCGCGTCTGAAGCCTTTCGTTCGACGTCTATCCAGGCTAAGTCGCGGCCAGGCTGGCCGCTTCAGCACACGGGGAAATTAGTGTAAGCATTATTCATATGCTTCATCCTCTCACCTGTAAATACTCATCATCACCACTTGGGTCTGAGTAGTGGGACTCACGCTCGAGATAAATAAAGAAGAGTATTTGAGTATTTCGGCTTGAACGTCGTCTCACAATATATATATATATATATATATATATATATATATATATATATAGTACGTAGATTATGAAGAGTCTGTCTTCGGTTGCCGTAAAATAATTAGGAAAAAGGTATACGCTTCTAAAAAACTGTTTATTTGACGACGTTTCGATCGGAGACCGATGAAGATCGGTCTCCGATCAAAACGTCGACAAATAAACAGTTTTTTAGAAGCGTATACCTTTTTTCTCTCTCTATATATATATATATAGATTATGTCATATTCTGCTTCATATGTTACCTCTTTGAAGACGCCGCTTACCCTCGCACTCCGGCATTTTTCCGGACCTACAGGATTGTGTACATAGATAAATAAACGGGAATAACATAAATGTGTGAACGCCTACATAGATAGCTAACTAGCACTGCATTGGTCAAAGAACGCATCGCCACAATCAGAGAGCAACTCTAGGAAGGCAATCATAGCCATCACTTAAGCCAATTTGCCCAGTGGTAGTGCAATGGGAATAGCAGAATTCACACAGCGCGCTTCGAACCAAGGTTTTCACCTTCTAGAATTATTATGATTATCTTTCTATATTATTACTTTACGCGTTAGATGCGAACGCAAGTGCTCTTTCTTAATTTAAGCTCGGGAAACTATTTTTATGCCGATTGAAAAGCAGTTCGATAAAATTCTTACTTCCATCTCAGAAAATGCTTCGCTTCAAGAACTACGACCTCAATTATAGCTTCAAAGCTGCACACTCTGGCTTGGTGTAACGCCGACAACAAGGTTTCATAGTTCAGCATATTTGGCATTATTGCTGAAACAGCAATAAGTGCTCATCTTGCTAGTTCCAGCTGTCTCGTGTTTTTTTTTTTTTGACAGTTACGATAAATGGCCTCTCTTTGCTCATTATCATTTATGCAATTCAACGTTTATTGTATGTCATTTTCGCGTACTAAACATCAATCATTATTTCTCCGCCCTCTTCATTCAGGATGAATTGTTTTACATCGCCGAGAACCGTAAGGCTCCGACGGCCGAAACATGCAGTGTACTTTTCGGATCACTTTGTGGCCCGCTGACCAGTGAAGTGCACAATTGGACCATCCAGATTAGGGCTCCGTCCATGTCGCGGGCCCACGTAGACGATCAGCACGAAAGGGTGAGTGCACGCTTGTGTTTTGTTGTTGTCGTTTGGTACGTTTTTTTGTTGTGCTTTGTGGGAATGTCGAATGTTTGTGGGAATGTCTTGTCTTTTGTTGTATATGCAGTGCCTACCGTTTTATGCCATCTAAGGCAGATGCAGAAAAAAAGCGCTCAACATTAAGCTGAACTTCACATTGAAGCCTTCAATTGTAAGTTTGCTTCATTTAGTGCATAAACGGAAACGGCTTGGAAAAGACTACGAAATACACTCGCTTTATTGTGGGCATTACAGGCCACTAGAGATGTTTGGCCGTTGACACTTCCCCAGCTGGTTTAGAACTCCGTGGGGGTTCACTCATGTGACTGACGAGAAATGTGTAGACCAAACATTCTTTTGAGGGCCCCACAGATGGTGCTGAGGGAATGATTCACCACAAACATTGCCTCGTACAGTTTGCTACCATGACCGCATCTACAAAGTACTACGGTGAAGCTTCAAGGGACCACAGGAAAACCTTCGTTAGTGTGAAAGCTCGCTGAACTGAAATAGCTATGTTGCAACTTGTTATCAGGAGCTAAAGAAACATCAGTTGTGGAAATGAAATTTGAACCATTTTATTGCAATGCCGCTTATTTGAATGTGAATTTGTGGTTGTTTAGCAAGTTTTGAAAGATGTAAAAATCTTTTGCTGCGCTTGTGCACTTAGGATTGCAGTGGTCATGAATTGAGGCACTGTGTGGAAGCTGTCATAAATGTTCTCTGGCACAACACTCTGCTGGGCAGCGAAAGTCTACTTTTTTCAATTACATCAGCTGATGTACATCTTACGCCGGAATTCTGGGCGATTCCTCTACAAGGGTTACTTCTTTCTTCCACTCTTCTTCTTCCTAAGGTAGGAGGCTTGCTACAATATATTTTGTAGACAAAGCACCGCATTTCTCAACGCGATAGTCACCGGTGACATAATCCTCAAAATTGAAAGCCCTGTCTGTACCAAGTCTTTTAGGCATATACTGATCAATATGACGTGAGAGACACTGTGTGTTATCCCAAAATATGTTCGTAGAACTGAAATGCGCTCTGCGCTTATTTCGTAACATTGAAACGCGATAGCATCGGTTCCAAGGGTGCTTCGGTGGTGGAATTTAAAAAGTTCGTACAACTGAATAGTTCGTTTAACTGACGTTCGTTCAAGTGGTATTTTACTGTGTATTGGTATTTTACTGTGTTCAAGTGGTATTTTACTGTGTATAACCTGTGTGCAGACTCAGTGTAATGCTCAGCCCAGTATTGGCCTTGAAGGCCCCGCCTCCGCTCAGGGGGGTCAGTGAGTCGTAATTCGCACGACACAAGCCAGCAACGCTGGGAACAAGAACCGTTTTAATTCACGACTCAAAAGAATCACCACCGGCCTTCCAGACCGGCGCAACACGGCACTAACGTATACAGGAGAGCCAAAAGCCCGGAACGAACAATCCCCGCAGACTGGCGGTCAAATGTAACCTACGCGCGAAACATAACGGCAGGAAAGCAAACTCACGCGCAACTCGCAGTAGAAGACGAGCCAACGACTCCTATTAGCGGACGTCCCAAACCGGCGTGGCCTCTGCAGCACTCACGGAGGAAACCGTCGCGCCTAGCGCGACCGTCGCGGCATCCCATCGTCCTGCCGCCCACCAAAGAAGCCCCCGGGATTGTCTCACCTCCCCTCTTATCCGCCAGCCACCTTCACGCCCCCTGTGGCTTTCCGCCGCTGCCGCTCGTCACGCGCATGGGCAATGCGCGTGTGTTCTCCTCCCCCTGCTTCCAACGTGCGTGCTGCAGATAAGGGCCTATCGGCCCGACAGCCTCTAAAACTATTTGGGTCAGCGATGCGCGCGTTATAGGGCTCCCACATTGTTTGGCGGTGTCAGTGCAGTGCTTACAGAATTCATTCTGATGTTTCACGTGGTAATATGTAACCACGATATAATCACAAGACACGCCTCATGATTATTTTGTTTTCTCCCGTTTTAACGCAGCTTTAGAAGTAGATTCTTGTAGCTTTTGCATTGTTGTCTCTTTATGCGCTTCAGGCGCTCGAGCTCCCTGCATTTCTGCTGTTTTCTTATGCACAACCAATGCATAAAATGCCCCGGTTTGCTTTCTGTTTTTTGACAATGAACTTTATTTTTCAATATTTTTGTACTATTCTTGGTATTACTTGCCCATTCAATGGTATTTGTAACACTGTTATACTAGCATGTTATTATTGTAAACATTCTTGCCTGTCACGTGCCGGTTCTTCTTTGTTCGATGGTACCCTTCCTTTTCAATGCCCCCCATCGGGCGTGGAATCTACAATGAAATAAACAAATAAAGGTACACTTGTTGCACGCAAAGGAAAAGAACGTAAGGGGCAAGCCCGCTTCTACTATAAGCAATAAGGGGCCTAAATCCAGCGAAAAATCAATGAATAGCGATTGTAATTATGCCATAAAGGCAAGGTCCGTTGGACCATGCGTTTATGCCATTTCGAAAAAATTTCGGCAGATCCCACAGATTATGGGAGTTTCACACAACCTTAACGAAAACCAGCAGCTAATGAAGCCAACGAAGGAGACGTTAACGGTACTGCTTTAACTGTGTTGTAGCGATTGTGATATGGATGTGAAGAAAGTAAAATGGAAGAAAAAACAGCTTGTCGCCGGCAGGGACCGAACCAGCGACCTTCGGATTATGCGCCCGATGCTCTTGCCGATTGAGCTACGGCGGCGGTCGTTCCCTCACCTTCTTATCGGGTATTAATGTGCACGCAAAACTGGGAGTGTTAGTCAGCGCCGCTCGCAGCCACGACGGTGAGTGTGGAACACTCATTCCTTTTTACCAAATGGCATCATCTAGCACGTAAACCTCTAAAGAAGGAAAACCTGAGCAATAAGCCCACGCATACTGCCTGAAGGCATCAAGTCAGCCGGAACGACGCAGTCGCTGTCAATGAATGAAGGAAGGGGATTTTGAGGGCTCGTTTTTTTGTTTGACACAGCCTTAACGAAAACGAGCAGATAAAGCGAAGGTAGCCTTCTTTGGAGAAATCTTGAACAGCGGAGACGACGAAGACGAAACACATACAGCAGGACTGGCGCCTTTGTGTATGTGTTTCGTCTTCGTGGTTTGCGTTTTTCAAGTTTTCTCTAATGAAGGACCAACTCGCCCAAACCAAGGTGTTGTTGAAGACTTCCTTGGCTTCGTTATCTGCTGATTTTCATTCTGCCCATGGAGCTTTCTTTTTTTCGCATGGAAGCAAGCGTCACGAGATAGCGAGCGTTACGGCACGCATGGTATGCACATCATCGCACTGTAACAACCGCTTCGTTTAGATAAAACTTACTTCTGTGTTGCAACATGAGCGGTGGCGTTACCTCGGGCCTTTGAACGCCAGTGTAGTCGACATTCCTGGTAAGCGCACGATAGGCACGCAACCACACACACCAATCCACCTCGAGTCGTTTTTGGCTCAAAGTAAAAAAAATGCAGCGTAGGCTCACTGACCGCTTCGAATGAAAACCGATTCCCACAATACACGGCATATGCCGACACCTTTGTCTGTTTCGTTGTCGCTCTCGCTGTGGCTCCGCGCCGCAAAAAGCCCCCAGTTCGGGGCTCCTCTGTCGGCGCACGTTATTTTTGTTACACCATCTGGTCCCCCGCGCGCCACTACTGAAGGGAGAACTCCCAAATTATCAAATGCGAAGCATTTCTTAGGAAGCCAAGGGCACTTTGACACTATCTATCTATCTATCTATCTATCTATCTATCTATCTATCTATCTATCTATCTATCTATCTATCTATCTATCTATCTATCTATCTATCTATCTATCTATCTATGTCATAAAATGAAGATTTCATGTCCCATCCTGTTTTTTGATAGCGCAACGCCGAGAAAAAAGAATAAATAAGAAACAACGAAAATCTCGCAATGCTGTACAAGAATGGTCGGCTAGTCGCGTCAGCCAGCGGTGACGGAAGTTGGCGAAGCTGTTCATCGCGTTGCGTTGATGCAAAATCCGAGCAATCTATACTACTACGTGGTCGCCACGCCACGTCACCTTGACGCATGCGCATGTGCGCGCGCCCGGCGTCGCTTTTATGTGAAATTTCGCAAAACGACGGAGTTTTTGTTATTCCTTCTTCATTCCTTTTTCTGAATTGCACGTCGAACAACGGGACGGGTTGTTAAATTTTCGTCCTTCTTGAATATTTTGTCACAAACTGCATTATAATAGGATAATTTGTAACAATAGTACAGTCCAATAAAACAGGTCAATTCTAAAAGAACCACCCTGCGTCAATCTAGCCGCTTACATCTGCCCACTCTTGTGATCGTCGCCTGAACTTGGTATACACCAAAATCGGCATAGGAGGTCATGAGCGCGAATCCGAACAGGACAAAGAAGGAACACACGTGGACAGGACAGGCGTTACTCGCAACTAAGCTTCATTCAGGAAAGTTTCGTTAGATATATGGTACGCAGCCGAGTGGCACGCGCAAGTGCACTGCACGTACGTTACAGTCATAGTTGAAGTTGTTGCAGTTGCGTTACAGTTATTATGCTTATACTTGCCCGTTATGACAGAGAACACACGCGCGTTTCGCGAACCTGTGTGTATGTGTAGAAGGGATTCATGTCAGTTCTTGATCAAAGTCATCATCACCGTGATCAGTGACCACCAGCAGCTGGACCGGATTTGTTATCGGATCCGTTCGTTATCGCGGCTACGAGGTGTCTAAGTGTAGTGAAGTGCGAGGTGTAGTGCAAGTGGTAGAAATCCTGGATGCGTCTTACGATGAAATGATCGATGATGCCTCCTGTCCTGGACGTGGCAGCGAGGTCTTTTGATGCCCTGTCCATATCCAAACCGTCTTTCACGCAGTATAAGGACCAGGCGTTGTTGGGTCTTGATAAGTCAATGTTGAAGTCACCGGTAATCATGAGAGGCCGGTTTCTGTCGGCAGATTTATTGTAGGGAAGCATTGAGAATGGTTTTGTGTAATCCGCGTGGCCCACGTTGGGGGCCATGTGGACGAGGGGATGGTAGTTGAGCGTCTTCCAGGGATGTTCTGTCTTCAGCTCCGTCACTTTCCTTGCGTCCGCCGCGGCGGTGTAGCGGTTACGGTGCTCGACTGCTGACCCGAAAATCGCGGGTTCGATCCTGGCCGCCGTGGTCGCATTTCGATGGAGGCAAAATGCTACATTCCCGTGTACTGTGCGATCTCGGTGCACGTTAAAGAATACCAGATGGTCAAAATTTCCGGAGCCCTTCGCTACGGCGTCTCTCGTAATCGTATCGTGGTTCTGGCACATAAAAACCCAACAATTATTATTATTATTATTATTATTATTATTATTATCACTTTCCTTGCGTCCTTGCGTGTGAATGTGTGTGTTCACTGATACTGTGTTGGTTGAGACTCTGTATCACCCGTGGCACATACCCGCATAGCATCAACTCTGGTACGCGGGTATATGCCACACGTGATTGAGAGAAAGGGTTTCATGACGTATGTGACAGGTATTTTGCATTATTCATGTCATGACCAGTGAATCGTGTTCGTCACACACTGATCCCCTGCTATGCCAGTTTGGTATATTGCAATTTATGGAGACGACCAGGAGAGCGCCCAGACGTAGGCGGCTAGATAGATAGATAGATAGATAGATAGATAGATAGATAGATAGATAGATAGATAGATAGATAGATAGATAGATAGATAGATAGATAGATAGATCCGGTGCCTGCCTCGGAGGCGTTGTCGTTGAGCGAAAAATCCTGATGCAAGCAAAAAAATGACGACTCAAGCCGGTATGGAACCCTGACATTCTGCATGCCAGCCAAGTATTCTGCCATAGAGACACGCCAGTGCTTGAAGCTGCCTCGAAAAAAGACCATAGACAAGGTTCGTGTCGGGACAACCCTTTTTACTGTTCCAATGTTGGCTATCCGCTGTTATGTAAAAAAAGGGAATACTAATGCACACCTATGGCTCTGCAAGCTATGGTCAAGCGCTGCTTGATGCGCCGACTACCGCTACGATGCGATGCATATTATCGCACCTTAGCGTACATTTAGTTTTGATAAAACTGACGTCTCTACTCTAAGTTGAATGCCGACGTAACGTCTGCCCTTTACGCGCCACTGCAATCGATGTGTTCGGCAAGCCCGCCATATGCGCACAACAAAGCTAACAATTCGCACAGGCTGCCGCTACTCGCTGTCTTCTTCGCATTAAATAGATTCCCACAACGCGTGGGACCTGCCGAATGCTTTGACAAAACAGATTTTATTTTGGGCTTCGAAAACACAAGCGGGTGAGAGAAAAACCTAGTCAGTGGCTCACTCCCCAATATCTAGTTTAGGGAGTCCATTATTTGTCAATAGCTTTTTCTTCACTGTCACTATGAAACGGGCCTTGTAATGAGACGAAACGTGCCGTCACGAAATTATGCTGCTTCAATCCGCGTTGCTGTGGAGCTTGTCTTTTGTTCCTCACGTCTCCACAGCTTGCTTCAGATATTCCGCGTCATCGACAGCACAACATTCCACCATAGCACTGCCGAAACCAGGGACCGGACACTTGGACTAGGGTCGGTATTGGAAATAAAGTGGCGCCAATTTTTGTAGCAAGCGAAAATTCAGCAGATTTTGCATATGTTGCTTTTTGTAGCGTTAGCCACACTTGCCTAGCTGGAGCCCATTTTTCGTGGAGCGTCATGAGCCGTGCTGCGCATGCGCGTGGATCAGTGATATCACACAGCTGGGTCACCGGAGCTGCCATTTCACGCGCTTTCCGACACTGCCGCACGCGGCTCACCGCTGCTGGTCTGCGCCGCATTCGAGAGGAGTGACGTCGTAGACACAGTGGCGCCAGCGCGCGCGCAGCTATTCGCCTTCGCTGTCCAGTCGCCGTCTGACACTGCGCCTGGGCCACTTGGTAGCGCCTCTGACTGGCGTTTGCCAGTGTGTTTTAGCCATGGAGAAGGAGAGCGCAAATGCTGCTCGACGGCGCAAAAGACCCGAGAAGCTTATCTCATCGGATCCCGAAGTAGTTGTCTGGCAATTAGCGGTTACTGCGTTGGGGCCATAGAGACGGCAGCATGTTACTTCACTGACCACCGAGCCGTCTTTGTGGCACTAGAGAAGCAAGCCGACGTTGAGCAAAAATAAATATGCATGTGCCACATAATACGTATACCCTGTGTGTGTCATTGGAGCAGCAGTAAGCATGACAATCAAGCTAATCCTACACAATCTGGAAAGCTAAGAATAATGAGCTGAACCTTTGATAACGCTACGTATACCCTGGCGTAGCCGAGCTAAGCCACTGCAATTTTTATCTTTCAACCTACGCATCAGTAAAGTAAAGTTATGTAGTCAAGAGTTCGACGAACGTTTGTCTGGTCAGGAATTGGATAAGACTAAACACTGTCACTGGCCAAGTCTGATGAAATTATCTGATGTTTCGAAACCACATAAGGGTTCCCCCTTTAACTGAGCTGGACTGGAAGTCGTTGTCAATTATGTAGCAGGAGGTGACGCAAGGTGAATGGCAGGCATAGTCCCTGTTCCTGTATCCGTTGTAGCTGGCGTCGACTAAATGATTAGAGATTCTAGAAGCCGGCGGGATGAGACAGGATGAGACACGAGAAGGCCAGGCCTTCTCGGGATGTTCAGGTTCGCCAGAATGCGAGCACCTTCTCAGAACACACAAAGCCCACGCACATTGGTCGTTATCTCAGCTTTAATTCGCATAATCCCATGAGCAACAAGACGTCCGTAGTGCAACCTTTGGTTACCCGCGCCGTACGGGTCTGCTCAGATGGTGGTGCATCGGAGAAAGAACTACGGACGATCCATTGCGAGCTAAGCCGCAACGGCTCTCCTGATCGTTTTATCTCTAAAACTGAGAAGCGGATATTACGGCTAAGCCCACAGAACCACAATGTTAAATCTCGCGAATTCTACATAATGTGCGATTTCACTTGTGTCTGCATGAGCAGTGTAGTGTGCACGTACCTCACAGGAGTACGGCCACTAGCATGGGTTCGGACTTAGCGAGCCACAGGGCCGCGTTTGCCGACGCCTTGCGTGCACTAGCGCGTCGCTGCACACGTACGTTGGAGCGCAAAGGCGCCGAGCGCAGCGCGGCAAGTACACAGTTCTGCTCTCGAGATCCGCAACAGTTTAATGCCTGCGGCAACACCACAAAACGCAGTACAACACCCGCTCCCAAAGGCGGCGGGAGATGCAAAACAGGCTTCCCACGCCACGGGCGAAAGTACAACACAAAGGGTGCCGCTAGCACGTCTCCGCGGGCAACGGGCTCACGGCGACACACCGCTGAGAAAAAACGGGTCCCTCGCGACTATGCTGCGTACTCTTACGATCCGCGACCACAGGGCCCGATCGCTCGAGTGAGGGCAACTCCGCTCGCGTTGGCTTTGATAGTACGGTTTCCGCGTAGTATGACCACGCGCGAATGCACCGCACCGCTCTTCAGCCTAGCGTTCGGAAAAGGACGACGTAAGGTAAGCGCTCGCCGCTGGCGCAAGGCACCGTTAGCGAGTTCCGTCGGAGCGAGCCCAAAAGAGGAGCCGACGGACGGGAGAGAAAATACGTGCTTACCCTACGAGGTCCAGAGAGGGTCTCCCCCTTCCGCCGCGCGAAGAACGTCTCGCGAGACGCGAAACTCGAGCGCAGCGCCACCCCGTCGAGGTCCGGCGCCGGGAGAGAGGAGGTTAACGTCACTCCCCGCTCGCCCAGCGCCGTAAGACGGCGGAGGAGAGGAACGGCATGATCGGACGTGGGGATGGCAGAAATAGGCGAAAACCATCGCAATGGCGACGGGCAAGCCTCAATCCCCACAGCAGAAAATCACTAACCACAATGTATTGTAACATACAAGAGCAACTCAGGCGAACAAGATCCAACACAATTCCATCCTTTTCGTCTTCTTTTCACTAGATTCTTCTTCACGCGCCAGTCACTTGGTTGGTATGGTTCACTGCATTCGCCACCCCCTCTCCACTAGAGTCGCAGCTTTTTATATTTTTTTGTTTTACTTATTCATACTGTCAGCCCAAGGACCAAGACAGGAGTTGGGGTTATGTAGCTGACATGTACAAAGAACATATGTGGAAACAAATTTCACACGGTACGGTCAAGAAGGCACACTATATGAAAATAACAAAACAAAACGCAAAACTATATTAGAATACATCCCGCATAAGTCACCGATAAAAAGAAACATGTTCGAATACATTCCGTACACGTCACCAAAGAAGAAAGAATAAAAACAGAAAAAAAGATTTAAAGTGATATAGTACATATTGGACATATTATTACAGTATATTGAACATATTCAACCAACAAGGAACAAGCAATTTTGTTACAAATATTCTGACAAAGCCTTTTCTAACCTTTGTAAATCGAAATGTTCGACTATGTATGGAGGTAATTGATTCCAGTCATCGATGCTCCGAACCAAAAAAGAATACTTGAATAAATCTGTTCTGTAGCTAAGTGGTGTGATATGTTTCGAGTGTTTTGTTCTGGATGTGGTAAACGGCTGTAGTGCGATGTGTTCCCTTAGGTTAACCCTGTAGTCTCCATTCAGCATGTGAAAAAAGAATATCAGTCGATTAAGTTCCATTTTTCGTTTCACCGACATTAGGCCACCTCTGCCTCTAAGCTCACTCATAGACTGAGTTCTGGAATAGGAGTTCAAAATGAGCCGTAAGGCTTTGCTTTGTATACGCTCACATTTTAGTGCATTTGTTTTAGTGTATGGTTCCCATAAATGACTTGCGGAGGTCAGTACTGGAAGAGTAGTCACTTTATACGCCATTGCTTGAGCCTTCGGGGTGGCATCGTGAAGTTTTCGTCGTAATGACTAAAGTTTACGCATTGCTTTATTGCAAACACTGTCAACATGCGTGGACCAATTCAAGTCATGTGCAAGATGAAGACCTAGATACTTACCATTCTTTACTTCATTAAGCACTGCGCCTTTAATGCTGCAAGGAAAAGATAACGGGTCTTTTTTACGTGTCATGCGCATGAAAAGAGTTTTTGATGCGTTCAGTTCTATTTGCCATTCGTCGCACCATAGTATAATTTTCTGTAAATTGTTATCAAGCTCCATTTCAAGCTCCAGCTGATTGTTAGTAGAACTTATCTTCGCATACACAATGGTGTCATCTGCATAATGTATTATAGCTATTTGCTGAGAAATATCAGCACCCATATCACTGATGTAGATAGAAAAAAGTAAAGGGCCTATAATGGACCCTTGCGGCACGCCTGCTCGGACCGGTATATTGGTACTAGAGACAGTATTTAATTCAAAAATTATTGTCTATTTGACAAATATACCTGTATCTATTTTAATAGCTGACTGTCACCAATCAAACAAGACAACTTTTAAGCAACACTCTATGAGATATATTCTCGAATGCTTTTCGAAAATAATAAATATGATGTCGACGCACTCGTTTATGAACGTGAGCTTGAAGACGAAGAGGCGGGAATACAGAAATCACGCGGCACAAAAAGATTAAACTGTCTTGCATGGGCGGGAAAAACACGGTTTCGGCTTTTGGTGCTCAGTTCTGGAATAACTTCTAAGCGGAACGTAACAGGGCCTAGGTATTTCACCACCCGAAATGGACCTGCAAACCGGGGAAGAAACTTCTGGCAACGCTGTGGAACACGCTGGGTGCGTCTATCTAGCACTACGTCTCCCGGTTTGAAAGGGGTGTAATGCTCATGGGAAGGCGAGCGGAATTGCGCCTGCCAGGGGCGTAGCCGAGGGGGGGGGGGTTGGGGGGGTTCAAACCCTTCCCGAAATTTTTCAGTTTTGCTTGCGTATATATACACGCACACATACAAACGCACGCACGAACATACATAAAGTATGGTTGAACCCCCCCCGAAAAAAATTTCTGGCTACGCCCCTGGCACCTGCTGACGCGCTACGGCCAGGTGCGCTCTAAAGCGAGCCTTCGGAAGGAGCTTCGCAGTACCGGTGTCGTCCGGACGATGGTGTCCAAACCAAAAAAACTCTCTTGCGGAAGCCTTGGCGTCTTTCCATAGAAAAGCTTGAACGGTGACTCCCGTGTGATTTCCTGCTGTGACGTATTGAGCGCGAAGACAGCTGCGGCAACGTATTCGTCCCAGTTGTTATGACTAGGACTCACGTATGACGACAGTGTGTCCTTTATGGTACGGTTTGTACGTTCCACCAGACCGTATGTTTGTGGGTGTTGAGAGGTGGCCGCTGCATGTCGAATTCCATGGTTATTCAATAAGTTTCTGAATGCGTGCGACGTGAAGGCCGTGTCGCGGTCGGTGATGAGTAAGCGTGGCGTGCCGTGTCGAAAAACGACGTACTCGTTTATGAACGTGAGGACGTGCTGCGTCGAAGAGTAAGGGACGGCCCTGACTTCGGTCTACTTCGTGAAATAGTCCGTGGCAACGATGAGGAACCTGTTGCCGCGTGACGTACGTGGAAACGGGCCCATGTGGTCAAGTGCCACTATCTCAAAAGGCGTTTACGGAGGAGGAATAGGTTGCATGGCCACCGGTGGCGGATTTGTGACAGCCCTCCGCGCCTGACAGACCGTGCACGACAAAACGTAGTGGGAGACGTCAGTGTGCATGCGCCGCCACCAAAACCTCTCTTTGATGCGTGCCTGCGTCTTGTGAAGCCCGGGGTGACCGGCAGTCGCGGAGGCATGGCACATAAACAGCACCGATTGTCACATGGCTGCAGGTACGACAGGCACGCACGACCCATCTCGATGATTATGGTGACAAAGCATTCCATCTCGGAGGACATAAGAGGCAGCAAGACTTTCACGACGACGCTTGGGAGTGCGTGATTCCCTCGGATAACCGCTGGATTATATCAACGATTTCCGCTTCTTGTAGCTGTGTGGCGCCTAAATCAAGCACTGCGGTGACTGGCGAGGTGTCGATGATAGCTGTCGGGTGGCGAGAAAGGTAGTCAGCGTCCTGATGGTGAGCGCCGCTCCGATGGACAACGGAAAAGGTATAATCTTGCAGCTCTAGAGCCCACCTCGCAAACTTAGCGTTGAGTTATTTTTTTGTTTGAAGCCAGCGAAGGGCGACGTTGTCGGTAACGACCGCGAAGTCTTCACCATAAACGTACGGGCGGAATTTTTCGACTGCCCAAACTACCGCCAAGCTCTCAAGTTCGGAGGCGTGGTATCGGCTCTCTGGTTCACTGAGCCGGCGGCTAGCATAAGCGACCGGCCCCTCCTGCCCACCCTCGTTAAGTTGCAAGAGAACAGCTCCGAGGCAAAGGCCGCTGGCGTCAGTGTGTAGAATAGTTAGCGCATTCTCGTCAAAATGCACGAGTCTCGGTGGTGCTTGAGAGGCAGTCTGCAGGTCGCGGAAGGCAGCTTCTTGATCGGGACCCCATTTCCAGCGAACTTCTTTCGACAACTCTTGAGAGGTGCCGCGTGGGAAGCGAAGTAGGGGACAAAGCGCCGGAAATATGAAGCAAAGCCTAGGAAAACGTTCAAGCTGCTCAGGCCGTGTTGGGAGGCGGAATACAGGCATAGCCTGGAGCTTCGTGGCATCAGGTGCTGATGCCTTTGGCGCTGAATACGTGTCCCAAGTAAGTAACTTCCGAGAAGCCAAAGAAGCACTTTTAAGGCTTTATGCAAAGGCGAGCGTCTTGTAGTCACGCAAGACCACTTGCAAGCGAATGAGGTATTCGGGAAACGTATGAGCATAAAAGATGATGTCGTCTAAGTAAACCAGAGCCATCGACCACTTGACATGCCCAAGAACCTCGTCCAACAATCGCTGAAATGTAACAGGAGCGTTGGAGAGGCCACTAGGCAGGCGGTTAGACTGGTATAGTCCGTCGGAGTTGTAAAGGTGGTCTTTTCGGCGTCATTTGGGTCCAGTTCCACCTACCAATAGCCAGAAAGAAGATCCAGCGTAGTGGAAAAACTGGCACCATGCAGGCGGTCAAGGGCATCATCAAGACGAGGCAGCGGATGCAGGTCCGGCTTGGTGACACTGTTTAGTCATCGTTAATCCACGCAGATAATAATCGTGCCCTCTTTCTTTCTGACGAGAACTACGGGGGATGACCAGGGACAGGACGAGTGCGATATACCACGTTTAAGCATGTTGTCCATTTGCTTAGCGATTTCTGCGCGTTAAGAGGTAGAGACCAGCCGCGGGTGATGTCGAATAGGAATTTCAGAGCCGGTCTGGATTCTGTGCTGCACCAATGGAGTGTGGCCGAGCTCACTGGGTGACATGGCTACGCAGTTACGGAATTTTCGTAGAAGGGCTTGAATCTCAGATTTCTGTGACGGAGTTAAGTTGCGGCCGAAATTGAATTCATTCCAGTCTAAGGGCGAAGTAGTTGGTGGGGAAGGTGCTCCGGGCTGCACTACTGCCACGACATACGGTGCTTGAAGGTAAGTACAGGTACAGAGAACGGTGTCTGACGGCACGCGCAGGTCACTGTCGGACAGATTGAAGACGAGCAAAGCAAAGGCCTTGCCGGGACAGTGATGAAGGGCCCGCAGCATTGCGAATTTACCTCCAGGCAGGAAGAAACAAGAAACCGCGCTTTCTACAAGAATGCCCGTGTCGGCAAAGGACGTCGCGTGGCTGTGAACTGGCACCCACGCAGCAGACGACAAGGGTATGATAACTGAGGTTGCCGTAATCACAGGATGCAAAACCGGCGATGATTTCCCAATTTCAGGTTGTTCACTTTTGTTTGTACCCACAGCCACACACGTCGTCGTGTTTCGAATGCCGAATTGCAAATAAAATTTAGTAACCAGACTTTTCATCACGCGGTAGTTGTCAGCGAGCGCGAAACGCACTTTGCGAACAGTGTTGTAAATGACCTGATGTAACGGGAAATAGGACTGCCAAGGACAAGCTTTATTAGAGGCCTCCAGATTTGATGGAGATGGTATCGACGTGGTAGATATCAGTTCAATGGTGCAATCAGTGCCGCTAACTTGCAAACTAACGCCAAACGCTGCACACCAGTCACAGCCTAAGATCACTGGCACACAGGTTTGGGACGACAAGGACCGGTGTCTCGCTGTCTTCCCAAGCGCGCACCCATTCAGACAGACTTCGCCGAGGCTAGGAAGAGCAGCTCCGTCAGCCAGTACGAGATGGGGTCGGTAGACTTGTGCGGGGTTGACCGGAAATCTTCCAGACGAGAAACTCAACGTGAGAAAACTGAAGGCAGCCCCTGTGTCCACAAGTGGATGCTGCGGCGGATCTCTAAGCTTCACCGCCAGAGTTGGCATCTCGGTGAAGGGGCCAAGAGAAAGCAGAGGGGCTTCAGCCATCATGCGGGGTCCTGCACTCGGCGGCCCGCATTCTAGTTTCCCAAGGAAAACTTCGCATGAGCAGCCGAGTTTGTCAGCGACTCGGACTTCCAGGACAGTTACGAGCTAAATAGCCCAACGTCATTGCATCGTAGCACCGAAGCGTCGCTGAAGGCTCGTGGGGCCGAGCAGGAGAATTTCGGGGCCCCGTAGGGCACATCCGTGTAGGTTTGGCCTCCGGTACGGATCTTCAGCTGCTTGCGAGCGTTCTTGTATCACTGTCTCCAGAGCGACGGCTAGAGCTGATGCTACTTCGGTCGGACGAGCGAGGCGGACGAAGTGCTGGACGTTTCTGTTATTGATGGCGTCAACAAAGGCATTAGCCGCAATAGGGTCCGTGGTTGCATAAAAGCAATGACAAGGCCTTCCGGGACAAGCTATCGACGTGAGCAGCGAGTTCTGGAAGGTCTCGCCGACCCTGCCGGACGTGTTTCAGTTGTGTGAGCTAGAGCTGAAGAAGATGACGGTCACCAAATCGGCTTTCGAGCGCCGACACCAGAGCTTCATAGTTCGAGCGGATGACTTGCGGGATGTACTCGAGTTATTCAGCCGCGGCGTCACGGAGTTGCACAACGAGCACTGGAGCTTTGTCTTGAACTGTCCAGCCGTTTAGCGCAGCAACAGACTCGAACTGCACCAGAAATACTGCCCCGTATGTGGTAGCATCAAAGGTAGATGATAGAAGGTGTGCTTTAAAAAACCAAGACTGAGCTAACATGGGGACATTTTGTTCGACCGATGTAGACACGCGTTGCTCACGGCCAGACTGCGCCTCGATGAAAGAGACCCGCGCAGCCAGGTCTGCGACGACGTCATCTGCCGTGGAGGTATGTTGGGCAAGCGTGGTCTCAAGAGATAGCAGGCGAGTAGCAAAGCGAGTCTCGAAATCTTGCATAGGGCTCTTCTGTCGGCCTCAGCTTGTGAAGCAAAGGCTTGTAGGCAATCTGCCATAGGTACACTGGGCCCGGTGCTTGACTGTGGAGGGTGAGTTGGTGCGCCCTGGACATCAAACTCCGACGGAAGAGGCTGATGGGGCGCTGGTGGCGAGATGTCTGAAGACCCTGGCGCCCCCGCGGCCTCTGCCAAGCTTCCCTCCGTAGTCGGGACTGCAGGCGCGAGGGCCGTCGTCGCCGTGTCGTCCTCCATCGCTGAACCGCCAACTGTTGCTGTCACCGCAGAAGCCTTGCTCCGTTTAAACATGGGTTACCGTTGTCACCGCTGCCACCAAGTGTAACGTACAGGAGCAACTCAGGCGAACACGATCCAACACAATTCCATCCTTTTCGTCTCCTTTTCACTAGACTCCCCTTCACGCGCCAGTCACTTCGTTCGTATTATCCACTACAATACATGCAACGTATTCGCGTAATCTTAATTCTCAGGAGAAACAATTTTAAAAACGCCGCGCTTATTGACATACTTCACAGCCAACCAATCGTGTACTCCCTCAGCCTAAAAAGTTCCCGCATTTATTCACCCCCGGATTTGGTGGGGTGCCATATTTCCCACTCTTTCATTTTTCTCGCTAACAACTGCGCTATTCCCTCCTCCTCCCTGTCATCCTCTCTCTTCGGCATGTTGTGTGCTCTATACCAGATGTGTCACAGAAATATGACGAACCGGGGAAGTGGCAGTCATTCGCTGGTTATTTAGAACGAATAGCATGCGCTCATAACGCAAACGCACACATGCCTTCGGTTCTTTGCAAGTGCATTACAACAATTCAATCTAGTCGGGTAGAGTCTTAGTTATAAGGTGACTCATGGAAACTAAAGCGATACGTCCACTCAGAATTTCGTAGGGGCCCCTAACGATTCATATACGGTGCCCTTTCAACAGCACTACAAGCCCGCCACAAGACTTTGAAGAGACACCATCGAGCGTACTTTCGCGCGAGTTAAAATGTTCATCACTCACCTCGTGTGCGAATAGCCTGAGCGTTGAAAATCACTCACGCTGCACGCCGAGATTGCCACTGAACGCGTTAGGGCAAGCTCTCCTTTGTTTCATGCCACCAACCTTATTCCTTATTTCCTGTGGTCTTGCAAGATTGCAGGACCACAGAAAATAAGAGACTGCAAAATGGGGCCTAATTACGCACAAAATAACGTTTGGGCCCTTCAAATATGCGAAGTGCCTCATGTGGAAATCAAGCGCGCCCTCCCCTTTGGCGCCTCGTTCCCCAGCTAGCGCGTGGGCGGGACCCGCGCGGCTCGAGCGCCGGGAACCGCCGTTAATCGACGACATGGCTACCGTGGCTACGCCGCCAGGCCTCTTTGCTCTGTGCGAGCCATGCGTTGGTCTTCCCCGCACGAGCCACGCGTCGGAACTTGTCTGAGCATGCTCGCGCGACCACGTGACCCCGCTTGCCCACGCCACTTCGCAACGCCTGTCCTCATAGGCCGCCAGTGACAGCCCCCTTCCCCCTTGAGCTCGCTTCTGTCTGGCGCGGGCTTGCCCGCGTGAGATGCTTTCAGGCCAGCACGAGTGGTTTACGCGCTGCTCTAGCAGGCGGCTTCTCGTTCGTGTGCTGGACTGCTGCCCTTTGTGTGACAGTCGTAGCGCCGCTAGCCAGCGTACCCGATCGGTATTGCGTAGCTCCCCTTACGGCCTGCAAGCCCGTGACTGGGGCTCTTCGATTTTCCACTTCTGGCTACCCGCGGGCTGCCAGAGCCAGCCAGAGCGCGCTCGTTTTTTTCGGGTTGCTCCGACCCCCCCGCGGTGCACTTCCGGTTGGCGTTCGTTTTTCTCGGGTTGGACGGTTCTGGCGACCCGCGGGGAGCCCGAGGGTCGCCAGAACCTTCCAGGACAATTTAGTCGTGGAAGCTCTCTGGAAGGTTTCGGGCTAGCAGACGCCGAAAAGAGACGATACGCGCTCGCCGCCATCTTTGTGAGGACTCGACGGATTGCAATGCGGGCGCTTGCGGACGAGCTTGTCCTTACGGTCGGGCCGCTCGGCGCCGTTCCGCCGTGCGAGATGGTGCGATTACGAGTGGCGGCGAGCATTTGGAGCTAATGTTTATTGCTTTTCTTATGTGTCCCGTGAAGTTTCCTTCCGTGAACAACGCGGCGAACTGTCGCGTTCTAACCATTCTAACTGCGTCGTACACATGTCCCAAAAGTTATGTACACGTTCGTACGAACGCATGGAGACCCCTTTCGAGTTTATTTTTTCGTAGTAGTATTCGATTGGGGTGTCGTGTGTGCTTTATGTGCATTTAGCGGAGACGATTATGATCGAACTAGCTATTTCGCTCCGTCGTATGTTTGCGCGCGTGAACCCCGTCAGAATTTAACTATTTCAACTAGGTCTTCGACGTTGATGCACTGATTGAAAAAAGCGATCGTGACGTTGTTTTTTGTGTGATGCTCGTTGGTCGCGAACGGCGTGCGAGCGTACTTCGATCTACGGGCCAATATGTGAGGTATGTTATGCTACGACGCGTCGATGTGAAAAATCGAAGATGAATTCAGAAATGTATACATCCTTTTGTTGCTTATTTCATCGTCAGCTTTGTCTTTTTCCACCTCTTAGTAATAATTCCATGCAGTATGTACGCGGTTATCACCTAGTAGCTCAAATAAAAGCTGAGCTAGTACATGAGATTTTTGGAGTGCCACTTAGGACTGGAAAAGAGGCTCAGGCAACATCTGCCAAAACGAGTCGAAGACGCGTCACATAGAAGTTTATTTTAGATATAACGCGCACTCGTGGTACCCATACCGCCGCATGTATCAAGTTATGACAAAACGCAAGCTGGTCAACGCGTGCGTGCGACGTAGTACGCGATAGATCCTCGATCTCTTTTGGGGACACGATCATTTTCGCGAGATTTTCGCGTCGTGTTGTGCAGCGACTGTTTCACGTACTAAGCAGACGTGAGCTGGTTAAGCCGTTAGCGGCGCGGTAGCTCACCTTGCATCGCTTTCGTGGCGCCGTGCGCCAGCTGGCTGTTTTGTTCGCGGACGGGGCGAGTTGCGCACGATTTTGCGAACGTACTACGTGATCGTATCCCAAATCCGTATGCTCAAGAATATCACTTCAGCTCTTCAGCAAACCTAGCCACATATTTTCAAGAGGGCATTGCAGATAAACCAACGCGCACGCGGCGCAAAGTTTCGTTTGCTGCCACGGCGGTAGAGTTTGTTTACGTTTACGCTGGCTGTCCCAGCGTTCGATTTTGTATTCTTGGGGCAGCTTCGAGTTGTCTCGGGCTTCCCACACATGTGACCAAGACGCTACTTCCTGTCCCAACCGGAACTCGCTGGCTGACCCTCTGGCTATCTCTGGCTGCCAGAAAGCTGCCAGAAGTCCGAAAATCGAAGAGTCCCACTGTCGTGCTGTGCTGCATCTTGGGTTAATAAACCCGTGTTGTTTGTTGACATCCTGCCTCGAGTGCCTTTTCTGCGCCGTGCTGGAGAGTCGACGAATCCGGCCGTAGCGTCTTTATTCGCTACGGCAGTGGAGAACGTCGCGTCCCTTCCCGGTCGCCTCGTAGGTTAAGCTTTGTGCTAAGCCTATCTCCACACTCATTAACAGCGGCAAGCGTTTTACAGCGAAAGCTGTTATGAGATCACAACAACCGTTTTTGGCATCGGTGTCTGTAGCCGCTGTTTCACGAAAAAAACGAAATAAGCAAAAAAATGTGAAGTAAGAAAAAATATCCAGGATGGAACAGGTTCGCGCCTGGGCCCTCTGCGTGGAAGCCCAGTATTCTACCTCACAGCCATGCCGGTGCTTGAGACTCCTTTGCAAAAAGACCCTGTACAGCCTTCATGTCGGGTAGGAACCACATTAACACATGTTATATAACGTGGGGGAGGATTAAGATGAAAACCATGCGTCGGAAAACACGATTTCTGCAACCAGGCGTTACACAATGCGAATTGCGCAACGAGTGGGTCGTTGAAAGCTTCCAAATCATTACAAAGAGCTGAGCCATAATTATTCGCCCTCATCAGGCACATCGTCAACAATGTTTGCTGAACATATCGTGACTGGCGGGAAGGTAGAAACATGAAAAAAGGCCGGAGGAAAGAGACAGAAGAGCACCGATTGGCGCTCTTCTGTCTCTTTCCTCCGGCCCTTTTTCATGTTCCTAGTTTCGCGCCATTCACGATAAGTTCAGCAAACTAAGGCACCAACTCGCCCTAAAACAATTTCTTCTAGAGTCAACAAAGTATGCATAATGCCTAACAGGTGTGTAGCGGGTACCACATTTCTCAGCAGAATGATGAAAAATAGCATAGTAGGTGCGGTCCTGCCTCACAAAAATATGAATATTTATAGCGTAGCGGGTACCTCGCAAGAGCACTCGCATAGGTTGCCGAGGAAGCCCAAAAGGCTCCCATTATTCTTTTCCTCAGGGCCTTAATAATGTTCTTTCCATCTCTCCCTCCTTCTGACGTTAACATATACGTTATAGAGTATATATATTAACATATGTTAACATGTATTACATAGGTAGGAGTGTGAAATAACGACCGGGCTTCACACAATGCGAATTCCGTAAATAGTTGGTCGTTTCAAGCTTCCAACCAATTACTTGGGCTCAGCCATAATTCTTTATTGTCATCAGCCGCCACATCAAGAATGTGCGCATAATGTCTTACTGATGATTAGCGGGTACCTCGCTCGTTCGCAGAACGATGAATAATGACGTAGTGGGTGCATCCCAACGTCACAAGTTATGTTTTTTGGCGTAGTGGGTACCTTGAAAGTGTACTTGTATTGTACTTGCAAGCGTACTTGCATTAGTAGCCTCAAAAGAGTTCATAACAGGCTCTAGAAATGCCGCTGTTCCAGCTTTCGCTGTGAGTATGCTGCGCTTTCCGCGCAGGCATGGTATGTTTTCAAATCACTTTTTCGTGCAACAAAAATACCCTCGTGACCAAAAGTTGAGGGTGTGAGGGCTCGTGCCTGAAAAAACTGTATATTACTTGGGCTTTCTTTCGCAAACGTGTTTTTGTCAATGGCTTAAAATAAATATTTTTGCATGAGAACAGTTTCTGTATTAATATATGTTCTTTAGCACACATCTTTTACTGGGTGAAGGAAAGAAGATGACTTTTAAGGGCTCGTATTTCTTTGATAGACACAATATTAATGAGAAATGCCAAGGAAAGTATAGGGGGTGTTATTTGTAGCTATTAGGATATAAATGTGAAGAATTTACTTTCTTCACATTTATATCCTAATAGCTAGAAATAACACCCCCTATACTTTCCTTGGCATTATTGTCTGTTAGTTCTCACTAATATTGTGTCTAACAAAGAAAAACGAGACCTGAAAAGTCATCTTCTTTCCTTCATTCATAGCGAGGGTCTCGTTCTGGCAGAATTGATACCTTCAGGTAGTATGCGAGGGATTAATTGTCAGCTGCCAGCTCGTAAAAAGATCACGTGCTACGTGACGCCAACACGCAGCAAAAAAGAGTGTTCCACGCTCGCCGCCATGGCTGCTGTTGGCGCTGACAAACACTCCTAGGTTTCAATGCACATATATACCTCACAAAGTGGACGAAAAGATGACCGCCGCCGTAGCTCATTGGTAGAGCATCGGGCGCGTTATTCGAAGGTTGCAGGTTCGGTTCCTGCCGGTGGCAGGTTATCTTTTCGTCCACTTTACTTTCTTCACATTTATATCCTAATAGCTAGAAATAACACCCCCTATACTTTCCTTGGCATTATTGTCTGTTAGTTCTCATTAATATTGTGTCTAACAAAGAAAAACGAGACCTGAAAAGTCATCTTCTTTCCTTCATTCATAGCGAGGGTCTCGTTCTGGCAGAATTGATACCATCAGGTAGTGTGCGAGGGATTAATTGTCAGCTGCCAGCTCGTAAAAAGATCACGTGCTACGTGATGCCAACACGCAGCAAAAAAGAGTGTTCCACACTCGCCGCCATGGCTGCTGTTGGCGCTGACAAACACTCCTAGGTTTCAATGCACATATATACCTCACAAAGTGGACGAAAAGATGACCGCCGCCGTAGCTCATTGGTAGAGCATCGGGCGCGTTATTCGAAGGTTGCAGGTTCGGTTCCTGCCGGTGGCAGGTTGTCTTTTCGTCCACTTACTTTCTTCACATTTATATCCTAATAGCTACAAATAACACCCCCTATACTTTCCTTGGCATTATTGTCTGTTAGTTCTCATTAATATTGTGTCTAACAAAGAAAAACGAGGCCTGAAAAGTCATCTTCCTTCCTTCATTCATAGCGAGGGTCTCGTTCTGGCAGAATTGATACCTCGAGGTAGTATGCGAGGGATTAATTGTCAGCTGCCAGCTCGTAAAAAGATCATGTGCTACGTGACGCCAACACGCAGCAAAAAAGAGTGTTCCACACTCGCCGCCATGGCTGCTGTTGGCGCTGACAAACACTCCTAGGTTTCAATGCACATATATACCTCACAAAGTGGACGAAAAGATGACCGCCGCCGTAGCTCATTGGTAGAGCATCGGGCGCGTTATTCGAAGGTTGCAGGTTCGGTCCCTGCCGGTGGCAGGTTATCTTTTCGTCCACTTTACTTTCTTCACATTTATATCCTAATAGCTACAAATAACACCCCCTATACTTTCCTTGGCATTATTGTCTGTTAGTTCTCATTAATATTGTGTCTAACAAAGAAAAACGAGCCCTTAAAAGTCGTCTTCCTTCCTTCATTGATAGCGAGGGTCTCGTTCTGGCGGAATTTGTTTTTTCAATCAATCAATCAATCGTTTTTTATTTCAAGTTCTTATTACATGAAAATACACAACACTGATTAGACCCATAGCCACTGGCTAGTGGGGGGTCTAAATAATAGGAACAGATTGTGTTTACAAAGCAGATATTTTATAAGTACACTTCAATCATAAGAAAAAAAAGGAAACATGGAGCAAAATATAAACGGGAACATATTTGTGATAGGTAGATTGCAGTATCGTGCAACATGTTGCATGCATGTAAGGGATTGCATGTATACAGTACAACAAATATAAATACAGAGAAGTACGTAAACCATGTCAAGTATGATTTTGTTAGACATATAATCAATATATAACAAAGCACAGATTTCAACAAAGTGTGTGCTAGTGTTCCTGTTCATTTTTCTGCAGGAAGTATTTTTTAGGCGCACAGAAAAATATTTTGCTTTCTTTTATTTGACACGGTATATCATTCCAGATCTTAACTCCAGCAAATTGTAGCACTCGTTTTCCATAAAGATTGTTAGTAGGCGGAAGATTGAAATTATGTAATGTGGCACATCTGGTAAGGCTGGAAGAGGATGAAAATACTGATATTAGAAAGGGTAGGTCATAAGAAATGACATTATGGACGGTAAGTGCAATTCTTTGCTGTCGTAAATTATCAAATGGTATGATCTCCATATTATAAAACAAGGGCGCTGTGTTGATCATATCTAGCATTGTTTATTATTCGAAGTGCTCGCTATTGTAGTATACGTAAGGGTTCTAGATATGTTTTAAAAATCCATCCCCATGAATATGATAGGTGACAATGAAAAAAAGCGAAATAGAGAATTCGGAGAATACTACTTTTAAAGTAATTTCTAGCGGTTAATAACGTACTGCATCCAGATCCTAGTTTAGCGCATACAGAGTTAATATGGCTTTGCCAGTTTAAATGGCTATCGAAAATTACACCCAGATATTTGAAATCTTTCGTTTGCTCAAGCACGCAGTTGTTTATTGTAATGTAAATAGACTCATTACTTATATCCCGATAACGGGAGTGGAAAATAGTGTATTTAGTTTTTTTTTCGCGTTAAGTGTCACTTTGTTCGCTAGAAAACCACTGACAAATATTTTTTAGTTCTGAATTACTTTTATGCTCTAGATCCCTCATATTGTCCGCAGTAACAATAACGGCTGTATCATCAGCGTACATTAGCATCTCCGCCGATGTCAATATGTTTGGTAGATCGTTTACGTAAAGTGAAAAGAGTAAGGGTCCCAGAACGGAGCCCTGAAGTACCCCTGTGTGTATATTTAACATGGTGGAGGTGAGATCACGCATAATGACCATTTGTTGACGTCCGCTCATGTAACTAGAAAACCATAGTAAACCGTAGTGTTTTGATTTCATTAGTAATATATCATGGTCAACCGTATCAAATGCTTTCTTTAAAGCAAGAAAAACTACTGCTACAAGGAGATTATTATTTAGGGCTTCGTTTATTTTTTCTGATAAAGATAGTACAGCAGTGGAGGTGGAGTGGTGCGACCTAAATCCATGTTGCTCGGCGCATATTGCACGATATTTTTCTAGAAAGACGCGCATCCGTTTTGCTAGAATTCTTTCAGAGATAGTCATAACGTAGTTCAGCGCAAAAAACAGGCAACAGACGAGTAAGAGGACAAGGACACAGCGCATTCTTCCAACTAAAGTTTATTGGATTGCGACGCATGTATATATACACACAGAGAAAGCAAGAAAAGAAAAAAGAAAAAAACAGGAAGTAAAAACCGAAAGGTGAAAAGAAGAAAAGTGCCGATAAGTCACACACGTGTGCCAACACCGCCCCCCTTCCCATGACTCGCCAAAAACAAAAGCTCTTTGTCAGAAAGATGCAAGGAAGGCATGCTTACGCATGCGTCCCCAGACCGTTTAATTTCCTCAGCCTCGATGATTTCCCTCACCCTTTGGTCCCGACTGCGTGCAAGGACCGCAGTGTTTTCAAAGAGGGGCCTACACTCACAATCCCGCACGTGGATGCCGAGGTGCCCCGATACTGTCGTGAGCACTACTACAGCGTCCAAACGACAGTATCGGGGCACCTCGGCATCCACGTGCTATGCACTACGCCACGTGCCGTGGCGTAGTGCATAGCGTGCCCGGCATCTGTTGCTGCGGACCGAGCGGTCGTGGGTTCGATGCCCGTTGCCGGAACCTTTTTTCTTTGACATCTGATCGTGTAAATTTTTTCTACGTCATTTCCGTGACGGCAATACGTCACTGAAGTCTTGGTGGACCCCGGCATAAAACACTTTCGTGTTAATAAAATAAACAATAAAAATCTTCGTTGCCATTAAAGATCGAACCGGGGCCGTTTGCGTGGCAAGCAGGTGTCCTACTACAAAGCCACGATGTTATTTGCAACTATATTGCATGGCAGAAGCGCACAATCTACATCAAATGTTTCAGTGCGATTTTCGTGTGTAAAAACTTCGAAGTACACAGGCATGTGAAGACCAACTTCACATCCTTCGCACTCCCATCGGCTCTCGGACTTCATCCCGTGTGCCTTGAAAGCTAAGCACAGCATTGACGGATTCTTTTTTATTTTGTTGGGCAGGTGTCACGACGAAAATGAGCCCATTCGGCGATTAGTAGGTGCATTGGCGAGGCTATCAAACTACGTTTTCTGCGCGACGCCATGCTTCGAAAACCCATCGCCGCTGAAACCAACGCTACAAACACACACACACAAAATTACAAACAGCTCCTAAATGCACATCTGTGTCCATCTAGCGGAAAACATATCAAACAAACAGCATATAATGTGCTGCCGTCTGTGAGACATTGTGAAGAACATGTTTCGACTACCATGGCCTCCGAGATGGCGGATGCGTGGCGTGTTTCTCTCCTGCCATCTCGGAGGCCATGCGACTGCAGCTGAGCACTTTCTCTTCGATGAGTGCCGGCGGGACATTCATGTCAAGTAGTCGCTCTCATGTCAGAGTTGTCTTGGCAACGCTGACGCTGGGCCTCCGCTTCTCGAGGTCGAAGTTCTGAGTCATTTTGGCGTCGTTGACGCCTGTGATCGGCTTCCCGCGCTCGTAGTTGGGAATTCCATATCACGGCGACGACGCTTCATTTCAGTTTCCCTGACTCTCAGCGAGACATCTCCATGGCGTTGTTGGCGTTTGACCTCCGCCTTCCTGGCCTGACCACGCCGCGCTCGCGCGCGCGTGTGTGTCTGTCTGCGCTTGCGTCTGTGTGTAACAACACACATTAATAAGTGTGCACTTAGTGGTTGAAGTGCGCACTAGGGGCCGGATTTGGCTATCACGTTCAACTCCTAAAGGCGAAGCTTAAGGGTCCCCCAATTTCTTTTGGAGTCACATAAAAGCGCCAGGTACGTAGTCTATCACAATGCAACAACATATTTTAGATGAAGGAGGAAATCGATTGGAGGCGGTGCGAAGTGCTCGGTTACATCCGGTAGGTAACAGCCGATTCGTTTAAAAAGATCTTGCAGGATGAAATAGAGCGCAACTGAGGAAGAGCTAGACATCACGGCGTATGACAACGTTAATCAGGAAATTTTGCGGAATTTATTGAAGGCAGCGGACACAGGCGACGACTGTAACAGCTTTTAAGGCAGATATACCGAGAAAATGCAAATTGCTTAGAATGCAAAGGAATAAGTAGTAAAGAGAACGTTGATGTTAGCAGGGGGGCTGAGACAGGGATGTCCTTTGTCCCCGCTGCTGTTCGTAGTGAGGATGAAAAAAGCACTAGAAGGTAGCAACATTGGTTATTATCTATCACACAAACAGGCCAGCGTATTGATTGAGAAGAAGCTTCCAGGTTTATTTTATGCTGACAATATTTTCTTTTTTGTGGACAGTCCAGATGATATACAGCGGCTGGCGGATATATGCGCAAAGGAAGGTGAAGCTCTAGGATTCGGATTTATTCTAACAAAATGTGGATTGATGGTATTCAATGATCCCGATGACCAGGAGGTATCAATACAGGGCAATGAAATTCCGAGGCTAAGCGAACACAAGTACTTCGGTGTACGGGTAAATGAGGGCAATAGATACATCTATTTGCAGGAAAAAGCCTCGGCAGCAAAGGGAAAGAGGAGTGCTGCAGTAATAAAGCACAGAGAATTATGGGGATGCAATAGGTATGAGGTTCGTAAGAATGCAAACTTGAGCGAGTTGGCAGGCGTTCATCTTTGGCTGAAACAGCACACACAGGACGAGGACGAAGAAATGGGAGCACAGGGCAGGCGCTGACTCGCAACTAAATCTCATTGGGAAAAACCGGCATACACATAGGTGATGTACATCGTAAGAAAAAACCCCCAGCCAACAAAATATTGATAACCTTCGGTATCATATTCTCTAATACTGCATAAGTAGACAACTTCTGCGTCACTAAGCAAAATAGACGGGAAGCTGACACACTTACCACCTTTCCTTCGAATGTGGAAGGCCTCAATGAATTCTTTTGCTCTTTGTGCTTTATGATGTGACAGCATCGTGGTGTCGCTAAAGAAGGGTGCGCAGCCGCATTCCTGACCAATGGCAGCGAGAGGGAATGGCATTGTGTCTGACAATGAACGTTCGTGTTTCCTAAGACGAACGTTAACACATCTTCCACTCTGGCCAATGAAAGTGGTTCCCCATGATAATGGTATCTGATAGACAATGGCTTCCTGGCAATCTGTATAGTGGAAAGTGGTCAATTCCGCATTTACCAGGACCACTTTCATTGCCTTTGCCGTGCTTAAGACTCGTTTTCTGCACTTTTGCGCGCATGGACTCTAGATTATGTGGAGACGAAAAAACTACGTCAACACCATATCTTTTGGCCACGTTTCTCAAACCATGTGCCACGCGCTGAGTGTACGGTATGACCGTGTACTTTTTTGCTCTGGTTGTCCGTTCATCATCCCCCTCAGCCTGCGTTCATTTGTGGCGTTTTTTTTCAAGAAGAGTGAAATGCAGACACAGAAACTCTGCTAAATTTCACGGGAGCGTCAAGCGCGTCAAAGTATCTTTGACTTCTAAAACAGCTGGAATTAAAATAGGGCAATTCTTGATTGTAACGTAAACTCAGAAAGGCCGTTTCTAATACAAAATGAGCCAAATTCTGTACCTGTTTCAATCACAATGAGCCACATTCATTGAACCAGCGCTGCTTCAACAATCGCGACGAAAACAACCAACATGGTCTCATCCAATCTGCTCCATTTGTGTCCTCGTTGTTTTGGTATCGTGTTTACGTTCCACAATTAGTTTCTTTAGGGCGAGTTGGCACTTCCTGAAAGACATGATGTTGTAGGGCAAGACTCGAATATAAAGAGTAAGAGGCCGAATTTGCTGCTTCTTTCTGCCTCTTAGTGTTTCTCTTCGAGTTTAGCGCTACAATATAATGTCGTTCTTGCGCTCCAAGACGGTGTTTTCACATAAAAGATATATGAAATGAAGATATTGGGCACCTATCTATTCCGTGAAGAAGAAGAAGTGATACGAAAACGGCACGGCATAAAACGAGCTCAGAAGAAAAGAAGAAGGGCTGGAGCACTTTTCAAGGCCCCAAATAGATGCCAAGAACAAGAAAACGGTGCCGCCAGTACAGAATAGGGTGCATTTTGCCGTAAAGCAACACTCGATCTTAAAGTCCAGTCATCGCCATTAGGCGCATCCGACGACGGACGGAACCCACGGAAGCTCAAGGAGGATGCTAATATTATTGCAAAATATTGCAATATCGTACATTCGAATCGTTTTAGACCTCTTTTACGAGTTAATTCAAGCCCGAATGAAACGTTCCAGTCTATTGGAGCCAAATACAAAGTTTACTCCTGAATACCGACGATAGTGGGCTATAAGAGTTTGAAGCAGAAGCAGCTTGATGTGGGCGAGTTGGTGAAGCATACTGGCAAATTTAACGTTGCGCAACGTACACGAGGACTAGAAAAGGAACACTTAAACAGACAAGCGCAATGGTGAAGCATACTGGTAAATTTAACGTTGCGCTTGTCTGTTTAAGTGTTCCTTTTCTAGTCCTCGTGTACGTTGCGCAACGTTACATTTACCAGTATAAGAGTTTAGCCACAATATAGACGTGACATATTTAGGGGACAAGAACACACTGGCAAAAAACTCTTGGAGCAGTGCCGACCATATTTGCAGTAGCCAAAAAGTGCGTTCTTCTCAGTTTCAGTTAAAGTGCACTTGGCTCTTTTAGAAAAAAAAACGCGACATTTGTCTAGAAACGTTTGCATATCTTTTCGGAGGCTTCGGCAATGACGTGTTCCGGAAAGCCCGCTTGCTTTGTTCTTTCAACCTGTTCATTGAAGCTTACTTGTAGCCCATCCTGACAAGATGTCTGCAACGCAGAACGAACGCAGGAAAAGGCTTTAATAACGCTGCTTTAATATTTTTGAAAGGTTTGATGTCAAATTTAGTAACGGCTTAAGTGAACGTGCACGATAGGGCCACCACACAGACGTAGGTAGAAATTCTAGCTGAAGATCTAGGAACTGGAGAGCTCCTTCCTTTATCATCTCACCCGTGAAGTTCAGGCAGCTGCCATTCTCTCGGAACACTTTCAGGATAATCAGGGAATGCCGACAATATTGCGAACACCAAGAACCACCAAATCATCAACAACATAACAAAATACGCGTTTGACGATTCATTCCAAATCTTCTGCCAACTTTCTGTCCACAAAGCTTAGGGAAATCTCACAAAGTACAGGTGCC